>NC_057801.1:430758408-430780757 GCF_018294505.1 Triticum aestivum
AGGCGAGTACTGGACTGCAACTAAGCCCTCGAGTGGGAGGATCGCTCACCACTCAGTAGGATTTTTTTAAACTTAGGCGAGTACTGGACTGCAGCTAAGCCCCCGAGTGGGAGGATCGCTCACCACTCGATAGAATTTTTCAAACTTAGGCGAGTACTGGACTGCAGCTAAGCCCCCGAGTGGGAGGATCGCTTACCACTCGATAGGATTTTTTAAACTTAGGCAAGTGCTGGACTGTAGCTAAGCCCCCGAGTGGGAGGATTGCTCAACACTTGGTAGGATTTTTTAAACTTAGGCGAGTACTAGACTGCAGCTAAGCCCCCGAGTGAGAGGCTTGCTCACCACTCGGTAGGACTTTTTTAAACTTAGGCGAAACAGATTCGCAGCTAAGCCCCCGAGTGGGAGGCTTGCTCACCACTCGAAGATTTTTCAGCTTTAGGCGAAGCGGGTTCGCGGCTAAGGCACCCTCTTGGGGATTTAGGACATGTAAAAATGGAACAACAATCATTCAGGAGACTGTGAAATCTTTTATAATCAAACTAGAAGGTATCTCTTATTACATCTTAACAATTTGAATGCTTAAGCGTAAAAGGGGCGGAGCATCTCTGCGTTCCAAGCGCGTGGCTCGTCTTTATTGTGCTCGACGTTGTAAAGTCGGTACGCTCTATTGTGGAGCACTTTGGTGATGATGAAGGGGCCTTCCCAAGCAGGAGCGAGCTTGTGTGGTTTCTGCTGGTCCACCCGAAGAACCAAGTCTCCTTCCTGAAATGCCCGACCCCTCACATTTCTGGCATGGAATCGACGCAGGTCTTGATGATAAATGGTCGACCGGATCAAGGCCATCTCTCTTTCCTCTTCCAAGAGATCAACTGCATCTTTTCGAGCCTGCTTTGCTTCATCTTTTGAGAAAAGTTTGACTCGGGGTGCTTTGTGAAGCAAATCACTCGGGAGAACAGCCTTAGCTCCATAGACTAAGAAGAATGAAGTTCGTCTAGTCAATCGATTAGGAGTTGTCCTGAATCCCCAAAGTACTGATGGAAGTTCATCAACCCAGGCACCTGCTGCATGCTTGAGGTCACGCATCAGTCGGGGTTTCAGTCCTTTGAGAATCAATTCATTTGCTCTTTCAGCCTGTCCATTCGACTAAGGATGGGCGACTGAAGCGTAGTCGACCCTAGTGCCTTGGGAAGCAAAAAAGGCTCTGAACTCATCAGAATCGAAGTTCGACCCATTATCGATGATGATGCTATGTGGAACACCATATCTGAATGTCAATTCTCTGATGAAACTCACAGTTGTACTTGCTTCAAGGTTTTTAATGGGCTTGGCTTCAATCCACTTGGTAAACTTGTCGACTGCTACCAGCACATGGGTAAATTCACTCCTGCCAGTCGTCAGAGGTCCAACCATATCCAATCCCCAGACAGCAAAAGGCCAGACGAGTGGAATAGTCTTCAGAGCTGACGCATGTTTATGGGACATGTTGGAGTAAAACTGACAGCCTTCACATTTGTCTAATATTTCTTTCGCCATCTCGTTGGCGTGTGGCCAGTAAAATCCGTCTCGGTATGCTTTGGCCATGATGGTCCGAGAGGACGCATGGTGACCACAGGTCCCTGAGTGTTGAGAATCATTCGACCTTCTTCTGGCGTGATGCATTTCTGGCAGACTCCAGTTACACTTTCTCTGAACAACTGTCCTTTTATCACAGTAAAGGCTTTGGATCGTCGGACGATCTGTCGAGCCTCTTCTTCATCCTCTGGAAGTTCTTTCCTAAGAATCTATGCAATGTATGGCACTGTCCAGTCGGGAGTGACGACCAAAATCTCCGTGATTAAGTCGACCACGGCTGGGACTTCGACTTCAGTCGGATCTGTGGTACTCTTAGGCTGTGGGGGCTCTTCAGTGAAAGGATCTTCCTGAACTGAAGGTGAGTGAATATGCTCCAAAAACACATTGCTGGGAATGGTCTCTCTCTTGGATCCTATCTTTGCCAACTCATCTGCAGCTTGATTTTTCAGTCGGGGTATATGGTGAAGCTCCAACCCTTCAAACTTCTTTTCCAACTTTCTTACTACGTTGCAATAACCAGTCATAGCCGGCCTCCTGACATCCCACTCTTTCATCACTTAATTAACCACCAAATCCGAGTCACGTAGACCATAAGGCGACGGACGCCGAGTGAAATGGCCATACACAACCCGTATAAAAGTGCTTCATATTAAGCTTCATTGTTGGAGGAATCAAAATGAATCTGGAGAACATAACTGAGCTTGTCTCCACGGGGGGATACCAGTACTACCCCAGCACCGGAACCATTCAGCATCTTGGAGCCATCAAAGAACATGGTCCAATGCTCTGAATGAACTTGGGTCGGCAGTTGCTGTTCAATCCACTCGGCAAGGAAATCTGCAATTGCTTGGGACTTGATAGCTTTCTTTGCCTCAAACTTGATATCCAATGGAAGGAGTTCAATCGCCCATTTTGCCACTCGACCAGTGGCATCTCTGTTGTTCAGAATTTCAGATAATGGTGCATCGCTGACGACTGTAATGGAGTGGTCAGAGAAATAGTGTGCAACCTTCTTTATGGTCATGTAAATTCCATAAACAAGCTTCTGATAATGCGGATATCTCTGCTTGGATGGAGTCAAAACTTCAGAAAGATAATACACTGGGCGCTGAACTTTATAAGCTTTTCCTTCTTCCTCCCGCTCGACCGTGCGTACTGTACTGACAAATTGTCTAGTGGCTGCAATGTAAAGCAGTAAAGGCTCTTTGCTGATTGGTGTAGCAAGCACCGACTGGGTGGAAAGAAGGGCTTTGAGCTCTGCAAACGCTGCGTCAGCTTCATCAGTCCACTCGAACTTATCAGATTTCTTCATCCATCAGTAAAGAGGTAAGGCCTTTTCACCGATACGAGAAATGAACCGACTCAAGGCGGCCAAACAACCAGTAAGCTTCTGAACATCATGCACACACACACGACATTTCATTCGGAGGATGGTACCGACTTTCTCTGGGTTCGCGTTGATCCCTCGTTCGGAAACGAGGAAACCGAGTAACTTTCCACCTGGAACTCGAATGTGCATTTTGACGGATTGAGCTTGATATCATACCTTCTTAGGTTGGCAAAGGTTTCTGCGAGGTTGGTCAGCAGGTCGGAACCTTTATGCAACTTGACCACAATGTCATCCATGTATGCTTCCACATTCCGATTGATTTGAGTGAGCAGGCACTTCTGAATCATCCTCATGAATGTGGCGCCGGCAATTTTGGGACCAAATGGCATGGTGACATAGCAGAAGCACCCGAATAGGGTGATGAAAGCTGACTTTTATTTCATCGGGACCATACAGTCGGATCCAATGATACCCAGAATATGCATCTAGAAAAGACAAGCGCTCACACCTCGCAGTCGAGTCAACAATCTGATCGATGCAGGGGAGAGGGAAATGATCTTTTGGGCAGGCCCGATTGATATGCTTGAAATCGATGCACATCCGAAGTGAATCGTCCTTCTTAGGGACCATGACCACATTGGCAAGCCACTCGGAGTGGTAGATCTATCGAATGAACTCTGCTGCTAGGAGCCGAGCCACTTCCTCGCCAATTGCTTTTCTCTTCTGCACGGCGGACTGTCTAAGATGCTCTTTGACGGGTTTTGCCTTCGGATCGACACGCAAATGATGCTCAGCCAGTCCCCTGGGCACACCCGGCATGTCAGAAGTTTCCATGCAAAGATGTCCCAGTTCTCACGGAGGAACTGGATGAGCACTTCTTCCTATTTGATGTCGAGTGTTGTTGATATATGAATCGGTGCAGCATTGGGATCGGTCGGTTGAATATGAATGATCTTCGTTTCACCAGATGACTGAAATGCAGAATCTGTGGCAGGCTTCTTGGCTCGTAACAAATCACTCGGATCTGCATACATCTGATACTCTTGTAACTCAACTGCTGCCATTTGTGCATCGGCGATTTTGGAACCCTTCTGGAAGCATTCCTCTGCCTTCTGCCGATTGCCAGTGACTATGATCACACCCCTGGGGCCAGGCATCTTCAGCTTGAGGTACACATAACATGGCCGAGCCATAAAACATGCATAGGCAGGCCTACCCAGAATAGCATGATAAGCACTCTGGAAATCCACAACTTCAAATGTCAACTTTTCCTTACGGTAATTCTTGGAATCACCGAAAACCACGTCAAGGGCGATCTGGCCGAGTGATTCGGCTTTGTTTACAGGGATAACGCCATGAAATCTCATATTGCTCTTGCTAAGCTTGGACATCGGAATGCCCATCCCCTTCAAGATTTCAGCATAAAGGATATTCAGACCGCTACCACCATCCATTAGCACTTTGGTCAGTCGAGTGCCTTCAACCATAGGGTCGACCACCAATGCTTGCCTCCCAGGGGTGGCTATACGCGTCGGGTGATCAGACTGGTCAAATGTGATGGCTGTTTGTGACCATTTTAGGTATGTGGTTGTCGTCGCCGGAGCAACCATATTTACTTCTCTGTTGATAACTTTTAATCGACTTTTGCTCTCAACATCAACAAAAATCACCAGGGTGGAATTGACTTTAGGAAAACCATCGTATTCTTCTTCGTCCTCGTCCTTGTCCGACTCTTTCTCCTTCTCACTGGGTTGTTTCTCTCGAAATTGCTGGATCAGGAGTCGACATTGTCGAGTGGTGTGTTTAGGATAAATCAGATTACCCTCTTCATCCTTCTTCGTATGAATGTGACATGGTAAATCCAACACATCATTTCCCACTTGATATTTTACCTTCTTAGGGGTCCAGGGCCCCTTAGGTTTTCCTTTAAACTTTCCTTGAACCACTACCGCAATTTCATCGGGTGTGGCAGGTTCGGCCTTATGTTTCTGTTTCCGATTGGAATTACCTCCGTCGGCGTCTTGGCCGACTGGTTTACCCTTTCCGCTGCGGAGTCGATCCTCTTCTTCCCTGTTAGCATACCGGGTGGCTATTTCCATCATCCGAGTCAAAGTCGTATCTCCAGTCCGACCGAACTTCAGGACCATCTCTCGATATTTAACGCCTTCCTTGAAGGCACACACTGCTTGATGCTCAGATACATTTTCCACTGTGTGATGTAAAGTGGTCCACCTCTGAATGAAATCCCTTAGAGTCTCACTCGGTTTCTACACACAATGTTGCAATTTTGTTAATCCTGCTGGCCGCTTGCAAGTACCTTCAAAAGTTCTGACAAATACTCGGGCAACTTCTTCCCAGCTGAATATACTACCCAGAGCTAACTGAGTCAACCACGCTCTGGCTGACCCTTCCAATATCAGAGGGAGATGCTTCATGGCCACTTCATCATTTCCACCACCAATCTGCATAGCCACCCGCTAATCCTCAAGCCAAGTTTCAGGCTTGGATTCTCCGGTGAAGTTGCTGACTCCGGTCGCCAACCTGAAGTTGGGAGGAATCACTGCAGCCCTCATGGCTCTGCCGAAACATTCTGGACCTGAAACATGAACTCTGCTGCCATTTGGACGATCTCTGTCGCGGTCTTCTCTGTGCGCTCTGTTCCGGTCGACTAGACCTCGAACGAGAATAGATCTCGCATCAAAGCCTGGCTCTCTTGGGTCGGCCGGGACTCTGCGCTCGCCATTGTGAAGGCGTCTATCATCGTATTGCCGAGGCATATATGACCCACTCATCGGAGGAGGTGTGGGCAGTCGACGACGGTCATCTCGGCCGAGTCGGTGATCATATTGCCCCTGGTTCCTGTACTGATCCTGCTGTTGCCCACGACCTTCACGCTGCAGGGGCGATCTTGGGCTGTGGGCAGACTAAACTGTGTCCGCCACCACGGACCTGCTATGAATCCTATTCCGCGACTGAGATACTGCTGTGTTCTGTTCTCCCGCTGCCCGGAGTAAGGGCCGGATCTGCATCAAACCTCTCCCAGCCTCCGACTGGGAAGGCTGAATTGACTCTGCTATTCGGGCCGCAGCTGTAAGACTTTGAATCGGAGTGCGGTATACCTTAGGTGGAGGCGGAAAAAGCTGTCGTCGATTGCACTCAGGGATCCGCTCCCGAGCACGCTCATCGAGTGCACGCTGGAGCTTCTCCAGTTGAGTGTGCTCAGCCAAATGAGACAAGTGCACCTCTTCCAAGGCCCGAGCCTCGGGTGTTTCTCCAACGATGGGCGTGTGGAGTGCATCCATGTTGCAGCGACGAAGTTCTTCCCTCTGCTGCAAAGAGAGGGGTTCGGGATGATACTCCTCGTGGACGCGCGATGGATCGCTGCAACCATCCTCGCCGTCTTCGCGGCAGAAACCAGGCGGGCTACATGGTCCGTCGACCATCAAGACTTCAGCCGCAGGGTCGCTGCTGACACACTCGGATGCAGTCTCGACGGAGCCAGTTGACAGGTCGAATAGGCTGTAGAGAGTTTCGTCGGGCTCGATTGCCGTGACTTGCTGGGTGGCCGAATGACGAGCCACCGCGTGTTTCACCCACCACTGAAGCCGCGGCCGACCGGATCACTTGCGGCGGTGAACAGCGGGGAGAGAAGACACCATGGGAGCCGACCGATACTGGGTCGACGACTGCCGGAGGAGGACGCTGTGGACGCACGCGTGAAAGTGCGTCGCCCCTCGGACGGGGAGCGCCTCGACGTCAAGGGGAGCTTCCTGAAGCCAGGCGGAGTCATCGATGATGAAAACGAGCGCGCCAAGATGGATCTCGCGGCCCTCAGCCAATCCACCACCGGAAACCATGATGATGGGGATTGGAAAAATTGCAACTTCACCAACAAGTCACTAAGACACCAGCCCCACGATGGGCGCCAACTGTCGTGGTCCTAAGACTGACAGTAGAAAGGGGGTAGGTATGGAGAGGCAAGATCTCAGCTATGGTGAAGGTGTACACACAAGATTCACGAGTTCATGCCCTTCTCGGTGGAATTAAAAGCCCTACGTCTCGGTGCCCGGAGGCGGTCGACTGGATTATATGTGTGTGGTGTTACAGGGGGTGCGAACCCTTGTGCCATAGGAGGGGGGTGGCTTATATAGAGTGCGCCAGGACCCCATCCATCCTCCATTACAAGGAGTTCAATGTACATAAAGACGGGGTGTTACTGGTAACGCCAGGCATAAGTGCTATTAATGACTTTAAAGACTACGTAGTGAATGCCTGACCGTTGCAGTGCTAAGTGACTCCTGGTCTTCAGTAGGTCGAGTGGTTCCCTTTATGGTCAAGTGACATCAGGTAGGAGGGGTACCCGAGTGATATGATTGGTCGAGTGGATTGCGCTCGACACCTTTGACTGGTGGTTCTTTGTTGTCTCTTGGACTTCTTTTCTTCTAGGGTAGTGACCTTGGGTAGGGCGCGTAGGTCAGGTCTATGCCCCTACCCTAGGTCTATATCCTCATCACCGACCTTATAGTAAAATTGCAGTAGCCGAGGCATTTGAACCGCCGCCTCCCTCATCCACCACCATCTCCGCCCACCATTACTAAAATTTTCAGTAGCCGCGGCATATCCTCAAACACCATAATCCCCCCCACCACAGTCCCGCACCCACCCCTCCCCCCTTGAACCCTAGCTCGCGCCCGCCACCGGCACCGCCGCCACCCCATGCCGGTCTGCCCGTTCCTCCTAGCTTCGATAATAATGTTAAGGTTACCCAGTGATTCCCATACCGTCGCCACACTCCCCCGAGTTTTTAGATGAGGCCTGCGGTGTCCCTCCTCGCTAGATCCACATCCCCTGCTCCAGAATGTCGCAGCCTAAGCTCGACCATGTATCCCGGGGAGCCCGACGAGTGTTCGGCCAAGAAGTGGTTTATCATGGCCTCTCCGGCGGACATTGGCGAGGTGGCCATTGTTTGCCCCGACCTATCGATCCCGGAGCAACACATCACCGCGGAAGTCGGCGAAGATGTTGACTACATTGCCATGTCAAAGGCTTCATGCCAGCGGGCTTGCGTATTACTGTATCTTGGGGAAGCTGGCTACGACATCAAGCTCATCGACAACGACGGCTTCACGCGGACCATGTCACAGGTTACATGGTCCATCCCCAACCCCTCTGGTTCAACCACCATCGATCTCTTCGACGACCCTGCCGCTGATCTTCTCCGCCAAGCGGTCAAGGATTTGCGATCCTTATACGCCATGGAGCCCATTTTTTCATTTCTGAAGGACATGTTCTACGGCGGCGACTTGGAATCCTCAATTGCCAAGTCAAATCTCACGACCACGACCACGACCACGACCACGGCGAGGGCACCCATAAAGGTTCTTCCACCGTATGTGCTCTTACAACTGGAAAGATCCTGTCCATGAAATGTGAGGCAACATCCTATCAGCAAATCTTACCTTTTCTAGCTTGCCAACCCGTACCCTTTGTTGTAGTAGCATTTGTCATGCGGTGCTATAATCGTGTTTAAATATTTCAGTTATGCAAAAATGTATTGTTCAATAGGGCTATGTGATGTTTAAGTATGAATTGTCCACTTCAGTTTCACAAATGGCTATATTTGGTTGTTTATAGTGAGTAGATGTGTCACACCCAATATGCGACCCTATCCTAAAGGAACTCGAAGGTCCCACCAAGGATAGAAGCGCATATTGGAGACGTTTTTGCAAGGTGGATATCATTACATCGTACCATTACATAATAGTTGGGGATACATACAAAAGGCATGCAATGCCACACGAATACAACAACATTATACATGAGAGCAACATCCGACTACGGATGAAACACAAACAGAAACTCAAACGACATCCACCCTGCTAGCCCAGGCTGCCGACCTGGAACCTATCCCCTGATCGAAGAAGAAGCAGAAGAAGAACTCCAAAACAAGGAAACATCGCTCTCGCGTCATGATCATCGCATTACCTGTACCTACAACTGTTGTTGTAGTAATCTGTGAGCCACGAGGACTCAACAATCCCATTACCATGGGTATCAAGACTAGCAAAGCTTAGTGGGTATGGAATGGATAGTGCTGAGGTTGCAATAGCGACTAAGCATGATATGGTGGCTAACTTACGAATACAAGAATAAGACGAGAAGCTACGCAAACGGTCGCAAACTAGTAACAATCAAGAAGTGATCCTGAAACTACTTACGTCCAAACATAACTCAAACCGTGTTCACTTCCCGGATCCCGCCGAGAAGAGACCATCATGGCTACACACACGGTTGATGCGTTTTAATTAAGTCAAGTGTCAAGTTCTCTACAACCGAACATTAACAAATTCCCATCTGCCACATAACCGTGGGCACGACTCTCGAAAGTTTAAACCCTGCATGGGTGTCCCAACTTAGCCCATCACAAGCTCTCACGATCAACGAAGGATATTCCTTCTCCCGGGAAGACCCGACCAGACTCGGAATCCCGGTTACAAGACATTTCGACAATGGTAAAACAAAACCAGCAAGACCTCCCAGTGTGTCGACAAATCCTGATAGGAGCCGCACGTATCTCGTTCTTAGGGCACAACGGATGAGACATCCTACGAGCAAAACCAGACCTCGAGTTGCCCCACGGTGGCCCTGCAGTCTGCTTGTTTCGGACCAACACTCGGAGGAGCACTGGCCCGGGGGGGGGGGGTTGATTAAGAAACTAGGGGTCCGGAGAAAATCCCCTATTTAAATTTTAGTTATGTTAGGCAAATGGTAAAACCAATGTTGGGCCTTGCTGGAGGAGTTTTATTCAAAGCGAACTGTCAAGGGGTTCCCATAAACCCGACCGTGCAAGGAACACAAAATCAAGGAACATAACACCGGTATGATGGAAACTAGGGTGGCAAGAGTGGAACAAAACACCAGGCATAAGGCCAAGCCTTCCACCCTTTACCAAGTATATAGATGCATTAATTAAATAAGAGATATTGTGATATCCCTAAATAATCCTGTTCCAACATGGAGCAATCTTCAACATCACCTACAACTAACAATGCTATAAGAGGGGTTGAGCAAAAGCGGTAACATAGCCAAACAACGGTTTGCTAGGAAGGGTGAAAAGGTTAGAGGCTGACATGGCAATTTGGGAGGCTTATATAAACAAGTGATAGGTAGCGCATCATAGCAATAGAACAGAGCAACTAGCATGGCAATGGTAGTAGTGAGATCCAGGATAACGATCATCTTGCCTGAAATCCCGCAAGGAAGAATAATGAGTCCATGAAGAAGATGAGCGGTCGAAGACGAACCAAGCGTAGTCGAACGAATCCTCACGATCGCAACAAAACAGGAACTATCGACAAGAAGCACAACCGGAAAGAAGAAAACAACATGGTAAACACACACCACATAAACATGACATGATGCACAACCAAGCATGATGCATGACAAAGACTATATGATGCTACTCATGGCAAGAGATTGTGCATACAAGAACAACACATCAAAGCAAGTTTAAATGAGGCCGGAAACAACATATAACAAATCCGGTAAGTCCTCGTATGCAAATTTCGAATTGTCCAGAATTGAATAAACCTTATGTTCAAGTTGTTAAATAGCAATTTAATATGCACCAAGATGATCTACGTGAAAATCTAGTCAAGTTACATATAAAGTTCGTTTAATTCGGAGCTACGGCCTAGAACATATGAGCAAAACAAGTTAAACATGGCATTGATGCAAAATGCATTCAAACATCAAGCACACACTCTCAAAACAAGGATTCAACATGACATGATGAAACTACATGCAAATCTAAGCAAGTTTCATATAGAGCATGCTCAAAACGGAGCAACGGTGCAACACATACACTCCAAACAAGGTATAACAACAATCTGCCCAAAACAACAACTAGAAACTTTGCAATCATCAAAAGAACATGCTACAGGAATCATATGAGCATAAACTTGACATCCACTTCATGTATAGATTACACACTTCAAATATCATTAAGGTTCAGTGAGGGAGTCCTGGATTAGGGGGTGTCCGGATGGCCGGACTATAGCCTTTGGCCGGACTCCTGGACTATGAAGATACAAGATTGAAGACTTCGTCCCGTGTCCGGATGGGACTTTCCTTGGCATGGAAGGCAAGCTTGGCGATACGGATATGTAGATCTCCTACCATTGTAACCGACTCTGTGTAACCCTAACCCTCTTCGGTGCCTATATAAACCGGAGGGTTTTAGTCTGTAGGACGAACAACAATCATACCATAGGCTAGCTTCTAGGGTTTAGCCTCTCTGATCTCATGGTAGATCTACTCTTGTACTACCCATATCATCAATATTAATCAAGCAGGAGTAGGGTTTTACCTCCATCGAGAGGGCCCGAACCTGGGTAAAAACATCGTGTCCCTTGTCTCCTGTTACCATCCGCCTAGACGCACAGTTCGGGACCCCTACCCGAGATCCGCCGGTTTTGACACCGACATTGGTGCTTATTTGAGAGTTCCTCTGTGTCGTCATCTTTAGGCCCGATGGCTCCTCCGATCATCAACAACGATGCGTTCCAGGGTGAAACTTTTCTCCCCGGACAGATCTTCGTATTCGGCGGCTTTGCACTGCGGGCCAATTCGCTTGGCCATCTGGAGCAGATTGAAAGCTACGCCCCTGGCCATCAGGTCAGATTTGGAAGTTTGAACTATACGGCTGATGTCCGCGGAGACTTGATCTTCGACGGGTTCGAGCGACAGCCGAGTGCGCCGCACTGTCACGATGGGCACGATCTAGCTCTGTCGCCGAACAGTGCCCTGGGGGCCGCACCAGTGTCCGCTCCGACCCTTAGCTCGGAGCCGACTGCGCCAACCGAGGACGGGTGGCTGGACACTAATTCGGGGCCTGCGATCTCTACGGCGATTGAGCCGTACATCAACCCTGTCCTTTGCGAAGCTCGTGACTCCAAGGCGTCAGACTCCTCTCCGGACTCCGAACCTTTCGCGCCCCTGCCAAACAAATCCGATGGGGCGCCGATCATGGAGTTCACCACCGCGCATCTTTCGGCACTCGCCCTTTGGCGACATCCTGAATTCACTAAAGTCTCTCTCTTTATCAGGAGAGCCCTGGCCGGACTATGGTCAGGAAGGTTGGGATGCGGACAATGAATAAATTCAAAGCCCACCCACCACCCACTTCGTAGCCACTGTCGATGATTTAACCGACATGCTCGACTTCGACTTCGAAGACATCAACGGTATGGACGACGATGCAGGAGACGACCAAGAACCAGCGCCTACAGGGCACTGGAAGGCCACCTCATCATACGACATATACATGGTGGACACCCCAAAAGATGGGAATGGCGATGGAACAACGGAGGATGACCCCTCCAAGAAACAGCCTAAGCGTCGGTGTCAGCGGCGCCGCTCTAAATCCCGCCACAGCAAAAATGGTGATTCTGGCACGGAGATAATAACACCCCGGACAGTGCCGAAGACAACCACCTCTAGCAGGATTCAGCGCAGGAGGACCGAGAAGCCAGCCCTCATGAGAGAGCGGCAGACAGAGAGGTAGAGGACGATAATTACATGCCTCCCTCGGAAGACGAGGCAAGCCTCGATGACGATGAATTTGTCGTGCCTGAGGATCCCGTCGAACAAGAGCATTTCAAACGCAGGCTTATGGCCACGGCAAGCAGCCTAAAGAAAACGCAGCAACAACTTAGAGCTGACCAAGACTTGCTAGCTGACAGATGGACTGAAGTCCTTGCGGCCGAAGAGTATGAACTCGAACGCCCCTCCAAGAGCTACCCAAAATGTAGGCTGCTACCCCGATTAGAGGAGGAAGCACCTAAACCTACATCACGAGCGCATGATACGGCCGACCGGCCACCTCGTGGCCGCGACAGAGAGGCCTCTCGACCCTCCACTCAAGCCGCACCCTGGCGCCGTTCAAAAAGTACCAAGGCACGGGGAAATGCACCAGACCTGCGAGATATATTGGAGGACAAGGCAAGGCAAACAAGATCGATCTACGGATCACGTGGGCACCTCACTACACATGACGGTAACCGTCATGCCGGATACAGCAAATCTGGCCGAGCCGAACACAACAGACAAAGCTCATTTGAGCTACGTCGTGATATAGCCCAGTACAGGGGCGCCGCACACCCACTATGCTTCACAGATGAAGTGATGGATCATCAAATCCCTGAGGGTTTCAAACCCATAAACATTGAATCATACGATGGCACAACATATCCTGCGGTATGGATCGAGGACTACCTCCTTCATATCCACATGGCCTGCGGTGATGATCTACACGCCATCAAATACCTCCCACTCAAGCTTAAAGGACCAACTCGGCATTGGCTTAACAGCTTGCCATCAGAGTCAATTGGTTGTTGGGAAGACCTGGAAGCCACATTCTTCGACAATTTCCAGGGCACTTATGTGCGACCACCAGACGCCAATGACCTAAGCCACATATTTCAGCAGCCAGAGGAATCAAATCGTCGACTGTCCGGATGCAGAGGCCCTTGCAGCCTTCAAACATAACATCCGCGACGACTGGCTTGCCCGACACCTAGGACAGGAAAAGCCGAAATCCATGGCAGCCCTCACAACACTCATGACCCGCTTTTGCCTGGGAGAGGACAGCTGGCTAGCTCGTAGTAACAACATGACCAAGAGCCCTGGTAAGTCGGATACCAAGGACAACAACGGTAGGTCGCGTTGCAACAAGCACAAGCGCCACATTAATGGAGATAATGCTGAAGATACGATAGTCAATGCCGGATTCAGAGGCTCAAAACCCGGTCAGCGGAAAAAGCCATTCAAAAGAAATACTTCGGGCCCGTCCAATTTGGACCGAATACTCGATTGCTCGTGCCAAATACACGGCACCCCCGAAAAACCAGCCAACCACACCAACAGGGATTGTTGGGTGTTCAAGCAGGCAGGCAAGTTAAATGCTGAAAACAATGACAAGGGGCTGCATAGCGCCGACGAGGAGGAGCCCCGACCGCCGAACAATAGAGGACAGAAGGACTTCCCCCTACAAGTGCGGACAGTGAACACGATATACGCAACCCACATACCCAAAAGGGAGCGGAAGCATGCACTAAGGGACGTATATGCAATGGAGCCAGTCGCCCCAAAGTTCAATTCGTGGTCCTCCTGCCCGATCACTTTTGATCGAAGGGACCACCCCACTAGCATCCGCCATGGCGGATTCGCCGCATTGGTTCTAGACCCAATCGTTGACGGATTTCACCTCACTAGAGTTCTGATGGACAGCGGCAGTAGCCTGAACCTGCTTTATCAGGATACAGTGTGCAAAATGGGCATAGACCCCTCAAGGATTAAACCCACAAAGACGACCTTTAAAGGCGTCATACCAGGTGTAGAGTCCAACTGTACAGGCTCAGTTACACTTGAAGTAGTCTTCGGATCCCCGGATAACTTCCGAAGCAAGGAGTTAATCTTCGACATAGTCTCGTTCCGTAGCGGCTATCACGCACTGCTCAGACGAACCGCATTTGCAAAGTTCAATGAGGTGCCGCACTACGCATACCTCAAGCTCAAGATGCCAGGCCCTCGAGGAGTCATTACAGTCAACGGAAACACCGAACGCTCTCTCCGAACGGAGGAGCATACGGCGGCCCTCGCGGCGGAAGTACAAAGCAGCCTCTCAAGGCAATTCCCGAGTCCGGCTATCAAACATCCGGACACCGTCAAGTGCGCCCGGAGTAACCTACAACAAGACCGCCTGGCACGTTCCGAGCACGCGTAGCAATGCGGCCCCAACCCCAGCCCTCGCGAAATTGCGAAACTAGTACTACGTGTACATAATTACGCTCTGGAAATACCATGGGCATAGGGGGAGGGGCACTACCACGGCAGGCCCAGAATGCGGCTCAACCGCACCAGGGGCTCCCGATTGTGTCATTCCATTTTTTTTCTTACTTTCAGGACTCCGTTCTCAAGAAGCCCTGTCCGGCAGTAGAATCACCGAAAAACACGATGCAACAGCCAGGGAAGCAGAAAGCTACATCGAGTGTCCAGGTGGTCTCTATAACGAGCAGTATACTTGTTTCACATATCATCCCGCAGCTCGCCCCTGGAGGGGGACATGTCAAATAGTCCCGTCCATTGCTTATCGCACTATTTGTATCGTTCTGCTTTTACCGCAGCCTTTTTGAATAAACCATACGTAGTTTCTGCCTATTATTGCATTCCTACTTTTATATATGTTCACTCATGACATGTTGCACCCGTACACTTTGGTACGGCCAAATACACCAGGGGCTTAAGTATCCCAAAATATGGTGTGATAAGTCCGAACACTTTCACAAGTGTGGCACCCCGAACTTATAGCATTATATGCATCAGCTCCGAATCATGTCTTGGGTCAATAGTTGGGTTTGCCCGGCTCCCATGTTTTGGTACCTTACGTTCCGTTATATCGGCTAAGGTAGCGCTGGGAGAACCACTGCGATTGTGCCCCACTTGAGCTGGGTTAAGCACCTCAGTGGAGAAAGCTAAAACTGACCGTCATGATAGGGTGAGAGTCGATCACTGTTCGAGAGGTTTTCGAGTCCCTAAAGACTTATGCCGCTTAGAGCGAGGAGTCGGCTTTGTCCGGCCCAGGCATGGATAGCGCCCTGAACTCGGTCTTCCGAATACTAGGGGCTTCGCCGAAATTTAAAATCATAGAATTCTATGGCTAAGTGAGAGTGTTCAAGCATTATAGTCTGGTTGCTTTGTTCGTTGCGTTGAGCGCCTCCCTCGAAGGACCCAAGAATGGGAAAAAGAGCGCTCAAGTTTATCCCGAACACCCCAACACTCGTGGCATGGGGGCAGAAGCCGACGACTCGCCATCTCTCAAATTTAATAAACGGCCGCACAGAAGGTAATATTTTAAATTCACAAGCGTTGCTTAGCGCATATGAACAAGTTTTCAGCGTACAGGATCACAATTGCGAGTTTACTCAAAAATTACATCTTTGGAGCACTCACCCGCTATAAGGCGGGCACCCTTCAGGATGCCCTCATAATACATCTCGGGCTTGCGATACTCCCTGCCCGGCGGCGGTCTGTCCGTCACAAGCTTCTCAGCGTCCATCTTGCCCCAGTGCACTTTAGCATGGGCAAGGGCCCTACGGGCACCTTCGATGCAGACGGAGCGCTTGATGACTTCAATCCATGGATAGGCATCCACCAGCCGCCTCACCAGCCCGAAGTAGCTCCCAAGCATGGCTTCCTTAGGCCACAACCGAACTATGAGGCCCTTCATGGCCTGTTCGGCCACCTTATGGAGCTCGACCAGCTGCTTCAGATGGTCGCTCAAGGGCACCGGATGTCCGGCCTCAGCATACTGAAACCAGAACACCTTCCCTGTCGAGCTCTCCTCCTCGGCTCAGTAGAATGCGGCAGCATCGGACACACTGCGGGGCAGATCTGCGAATGCTCCTGGAGAGCTCCGGATTCGGTTAAGTAACAGATAATTCACTTTCACATGCCTTACCCGCCGCTATCTTCTTCAATGCCTCAATTTCCTGGAGGGCTTTTTGGGCTTCGGCCTTAGCGGCTTTGGCGCTCTCAAGGGCCGAGGCGAGCTCGGACTCTCGAGTCTTTGAGTCACGCTCCAAACTCTCGTGTTTTTCCATGAGAGCCTGGAGCTCTTGCCGCACCTCCGCCACCCGCGCCTCCTGTTTCTCTCGCTCGGTGCGCTCCGCGGCTGCATTGCTCTCGGCCTTGGACACCGCTTCCTTCAGGGTCGCCACCTCGTTCGTGGCCCCTGCAATACTCACGTTATTCCTGTCATTTTTTGCAACCACATCTTTTATATACTTCCATAAGGTATTGCTTACCTTCCTTGTCCTTGAGCTGCTTTTTGGCAAGGCCGAGCTCGTTCTCGGACCGCTCGAGGCTCTGCTTCAATGCATTGACCTCCGCAGTCAGTGCGGCAGAGGTCAGCAGCGCAGCCTGCATTCCCCATATTTACATACTTATGTTAGACTCCTGCGTACATATTTTTAGATCCTCAGTTCGGCTTTTCTTTCCGAACACCAAACTGAGCATCAGGGGCTACTGTCTATGCGGTAATATTTTTACATATCTTAAATACATACCTCAAAGCCTGTTAGAAGGCTGGCACATGCTTCAGTCAGCCTGCTCTTGGCGGACTGAACTTTCTGGATCACCACACTCATAACAGTGCGGTGCTCCTCGTCGATGGAGGCACCGTTAAGCGCCTCCAGCAAGTTATCCGATGCCTCCGGTTGGACGGAGGTCACCGGTGTCGCAGTCTCGCCCTTCTTACGAAGGGGCCGCCTGCCGGACTCCGGAACCACTGAAGGTTCTGGTGCGGAGTCTGGCCCAGGGCCGGACTTAGAGCCCTTTGGGGTTTTATCCCCCTTGCGCTTGGAGTCCGGGAGGTTTCCTTGCGGCGCCTCCTGGACCACCTCCTCTTGGCTGGGCCCCTTTTGGGACCCCACCTCGGCGTCATCCGCAGCAGGAGGAGAGGAGGCAGACGGAAGTGAGGTGCTATTTACGTCCGACGAAGCCAGGGATCCCCTCATTGAAGCGTCGAGCTCGTCCTTGGGCGGGCTGCAGGGTTATATTCGGCGTTAGGAGATACTATGCGACAAATGAAATGCCATGAGTTATTCTGGTATCCGGACACTTACGATTTCACCAGGGGCTTAACCCTCGGTGGCCACTCCTCTTCGCCGTCGTCGGCGTTGGTGGAGTCGTCCGGAGGAAGGGTCCTTTCCTTATTTTACCCTCCGGCCTCCCCAGTTGGGGCGACCTTCCTTTTATTCTCTCCCCCCGCTGAGGGAGAGGCCTCTTTTTCCTCCTCCTCGTCTTCGCGGGAGGAGTCCGCCTTGGAGTCATCGAACGATGAGTCCGACAACACCTGGCGCTGGGAACTCCTTCGAGTTCCCGTGGCCTTCTTCTTGGCCTTCTTCTCCGGCACCACGTGAGGTGCCGGAACCAGCAACCCCGTTAATCGGGCGTCCGCTGGGTCTTCTGGCAAGGGAGCCGGATAGTTAACCTGCCCGACGTCTTTTGTCAGGCCTGTCAAAGGTAAGGGAGTTTAGATTCCGCATAGAGTCAAACTATGAAAAACAAGTGTCCTGTAAAGGGTAAAATAGCTTACCTCGCTGGCTTGACGCTGCGAGCTGAATCTGCGATCTTCGGTAGCGGATGCGGGAGCCTTGGCGCCCTTGAACAACACCTTCCAGGCATCTTCGTACGTAGTGTCGAAGAGCCTTCTCAAGGTTTGGTGATGTGCTGGATCAAACTCCCACAAGTTGAAGGCCCGTTGTTGGCACGGGAGGATCCGGCGGATGAGCATGACCTGGACTACGTTGACGAGCTTGAGGTTCTTGTTCACCAGGTTTTGGACGCAGGTTTGGAGTCCGGTCAACTCTTCCGAATTACCCCACGTCAGGCCCGTCTCCTTCCAGGAGGTGAGCCGTGTAGGGAAGGCAGATCGGAATTCGGGGGCCGCCACCCATTTAGGATCACACGGCTCGGTGATGTAGAACCACCACGATTGCCACCCCTTTATGGTCTCCACAAAGGAGCCCTCGAGCCATAGGACGTTGGCCATCTTGCCCACCATGGCACCTCCGCACTCTGCTTGGCGGCCGCCCACTACCTTCGGCTTGACATTGAAGGTCTTCAGCCATAAGCCGAAGTGGGGCTGGATGCAGAGGAAGGCCTCGCACACGACGATGAACGCCGAGATGTTGAGGATGAAAGTCGGGGCCAGATCGTGGAAATCCAGGCCGTAGTAGAACATGAGCCCCCGGACAAATTGGTGAAGTGGAAAACCTAGTCCGCGGGGGAAGTGGGCGAGGAACACCACCCTCTCATGGGGCCTGGGGGTGGGGATAAGCTGCCCCTTGTCGGGGAGCCGATGCGCGATGTCGCTGGACAAGTATCCGGCCTTTCGCAGCCTTTTAATGTGCCCCTCCGTGATGGAGGAGGCCATCCACTTGCCTCCCGCTCCGGACATGGCTGGGGGAGGTTGAGGCGAGATGTGCGGACTTGGGCGCTGGAGCTTGAGTGCACGGAAATGGATGAGCAAAGGAGGAAGAAGGCGTAGGTAAAAAGGTGGATCCTTATCCCCTTATATGGACGGACGAAGCTATGCGTCCCCACCAGCCTGGTAAAACTCGCTTATCTCCCAAGCGTCGTAATCAATGGTACGGTTGGGTTACCCACGCCCGTATTGATGAGAATCCTGGAATAAGGGGACACGATCTCTGCTTTGACAAGACGTGCCGTGGAAACCGCCTCGCAAAACGCGCTGAGGTGTGACGGTAAAAGCGATTCGAATAAAGGCTTGGCTGTGGTGTGATGTCACGCCACGGAATACATCAACAGATTGAGTTTGTGTAAATATTATTCTCTCTACGGTGGTATGTGGAACTTATTTTGCAGAGCCGGCCACTATCCTTGTGTTCAAAATCTTCTATGAGGTATTCGGAGGAGGAACCCGCCTTGCAATGCCAAAGACAACATGCACGCCGGACTAGTCGTCATTGAAGCCTGGTTCAGGGCTACTCGTCGTCATTGGCCGGACTCCTGGAGTATGAAGATACAAGATTGAAGACTTCATCCCGTGTCCGGATGGGACTTTCCTTGGCGTGGAAGGCAAGCTTGGCGATACGGATATGTAGATCTCCTACCATTGTAACCTACTCTGTGTAACCCTAACCCTCTTTGGTGCCTATATAAACCGGAGGGTTTTAGTCCGTAGGACGAAGAACAATCATACCATAGGCTAGCTTATAGGGTTTAGCCTATCTGATCTCGTGGTAGATCTACTCTTGTACTACCCATATCATCAATATTAATCAAGCAGGAGTAGGGTTTTACCTCCATCGAGAGGGCCCGAACCTGGGTAAAAACGTCGTGTCCCTTGTCTCCTGTTACCATCCGCCTAGACGCACAGTTCGGGACCCCCTACCCGAGATCCGCCGGTTTTGACACCGACATTGTTCGTGGACATCAAGATTAAACCAATATGATCAATGCAAAAGGCAATTTTATAACATAGGAGCATATGCATGAGCAGAGTTAATATGATGGCAACTTGAGAGCAAGAAAGAGACAAGCTACATCAAGTAAACATAGCAACCAAGGGCATGGCATCAAAGTACATATAAGAAAGAGAAAATAACATCATGGCATCATATACATATGACTCATGGATTAGTGGGAATCAACAAGACAAGATTGAATGTTAAAACAGTTTCAGCAAGTGTAAAACAGCAACATTATGATAGCATATTTGCAAGCTTGAAACAGAGGCATATTACAAAATTAACAAACATGGCTTGTTAACAAAGTAATCATAGCATAACTCAAAACATGTGACTGGAGCATCTCCATAATAGGCATGTATCAACTAATATTAAGCTCACAACAAGGCGCCATGAAGTTAACAAAAAACTGGAACAACATATAGGCATGTTTATGGCAATAAGAACACATTCTATAGGATATATATAAGGCATCAACAGGCATGGCAGGATAGAGCATAACATAGACAACAAAACATGTCAACTAAGCATCTCCAGATTATGCATGGATTAATTGGTAGCATCAAGCAAAGATAGCATCATGATATGACAGAAACAGACTTGACAGAAAGTTAACAGCAAGTAGCCCACTTCACAAGCTTGATGCACTCACTACAGGGCATACCAAAGTACATGGGTTGCACCCCTGTAAAGATGGCATGATTATTCTCCTAAACCATGTAAACATCATGCTCATATGCACACACAAAATGCAACAAAAATGACAAATCAGCAAGTTACATCAGTTTTCAGCAGTTAAGAGCAACATGCACTTTTGCAACAGGGATTAAGATATCAAGATGCACCCTAACATTAATGCAAAGCGCACCAACATGTAGAGCATGAAGAGAAGAACATGTGCATATCAAGATCATCATAGGATCAACAGGGACAAAGTTATAGCACTCACAAGATGCACACATGATATTAACAAGCAGTAGATTCCAGCAGTATATATCACTTAGCAGTTTTGCAACGAAGATTAAGGCATCAATATGAACAGGAACATGCATGCAAACTACTCCATCATGAAGAGCATCAAGAGATGAACATTTTGACATATCAGACACGCAAAACGGAGTAACATGCACAAAGTTATCATGGGTCAAACATGCACACCTGATGCTGTTTTACTCGGGGACTGTCATTTTCTCGAAAAAAATAGACGAGCGCTAGATAGTTAACATGCACACTGGGCGAGGGATAGGGTCGGTTGATACGTCTCCAACGTATCTATAATTTTTGATTGTTCCATGCTATTATATTACCCGTTTTGGATGTTTATGGGCTTTACTTTACACTTTTATATCATTTTTGGGACTAACCTACTAACTGGAGGCCCAGCCCGAATTGGTGTTTTTTTACCTATTTCAGTGTTTCGAAGAAAAGGAATATCAAACGGAGTCCAAACGGAATGAAACCTTCGAGAGCGATCTTTTTGGAACAAACGCAATCCAGGAGACTTGGAGTGGACGTCAAGAAGCAGCTGAGGCAGCCACTGTAACGCCCCGGATTCGATGCGCCAGGTGACTGCCAGTTATTCGCCGTTGTTGCCATGTCATTTGCTTGCGTGTTGCATTTTGCCATGTCATCATGTGCATCTCATTTTGCATTCGTGTTCGTCTCATGCATCCGGGCATTTTCCCCGTTGCCCGTTTTGCAATCCGGCACTCCTATGTCCTACGGCGTCCCCCTTTTGTCTCTCGTTGTGAGCGAGTGTCAAACTTTCTCGGAATGGATCGAGGTTTGTCAAGCGCCCTTGGTACACCACCGGTAGACCGCCTGTCAAGTTTCGTGCCCTTTGGAGTCCGTTTGATACTCCAACGGTTAACCGGGTAACCGTAAAAGCCCTCTTTATGTTGCAGCCCAACACCCCTCCAAAGTGGCCCAATAACCCAGCAAACTCCCCTCCATGCCCTCCGCCGTTCGATCACGATCCTGTGGGCGAAAACCGCTCCTCATTTGGACTCTCCTAGCTCCCTCTACCTATATAAACACATCCCCCTCTAAAAATCCCGGTCTAACCCTAGATCAAACCTCCCTCTCGCCCACCAGACATGTCCTCCCCACCGCCGGACGTGTCCACCGCCGGCAGCCACGTCGCTTCGACCAATGGCGTCGCGCCACGTCACCCCGCCGCCACTCTCCTCAACCGCCGGCCGCCACCTCACCCTCTCTCTCCACCCTCCACCGCGTGGCCCGCAGGACCCGGATCGGGCCCGCGCAAGCCTGCGCCGCCGTCGATGTCCGCTCTCCTGGCCCTCCGCGGCCCGCAGCAACCCCGCCGTCCGCTGGCACACCTCGCCGTTGCCACCCCGACGCCTAGCCGGGCCTCGTCTCCCGCCGGCGCCGCC
>NC_057801.1:430781215-430833839 GCF_018294505.1 Triticum aestivum
GAGCCCGAGCTCCTCCCGACCCGCGCCTCCGGCCCCGTCCAGCCGCGCCATGGCTAGATCCGGGCCGGCGCCGCCCGGATCCGCCGCCCCGACCCACCTGCCACCCTCCCTCGTCGTCCTCCGGTGCCGCCCCGTCCTCCGGCAACCCAGCTCCGTCCGTCCTCGATCCCCGAGCGAACTTGAGGTTGTCCCCGAGATTCCTAAGTCCCTGAGTTTTGACATTGTCATGCCATGTTCAACGCATCATGACTCCATGCATACTGCTCCGTTTCGTGCGTGTAATATGTCAAATTGTTTGTCTCGACGAGTACTTCATTTCATTCCATTGCGTCATGTTCATTTGAGTGCATCTTGATGCCTTAATCATCGTTGCAAGAGTGCTATATGATGTTAATCTGCTGGAACTGTTATAACTTGATGATTTGTCATTTTTGTTGCATTTGATGTGTGCATCCTATGAGCATGAGCTCTACATGTGTTTTGAACTACATCATGCCATCTTCTCAGTGGTGCCATCCATGTATTTTTGTGTGCCTTGTGGTGAGTGCATCGAGCTTGTTAAGTAGGGTACTTGATGTTGCTGTTTTGCTAGGCTGATTCTGTTATTTTATGATGTTATGTAAACCTGCTGCCACAAGTCATTCTATGCATAATCTGGAGATGTTCACTAAGGATGTTTTGTTATACATGTCATGCTCTATCCATTCATGCCCTTGGTTGCATTTATAGCCTACTATAGCTTGTTGTAATCTTGCTCCAAACTTGCTAAATAATGTTGCTGTCAGCCTGTTAACATTAAGTTCAATGTTGCCATGATTGTTGCTAGTGATACAAGCATGCTATGAACTTGCTCTTGCCATGATTAGCATCATAAACATGCCTTCTTACTGTTGGTTGCCTTGTCATGCCATGTATTGCTCTATGGTGAGTGGTACAAGCTCACCAACATGCCTACTTATTGTTGTTCCTGCCATGTCTGAATCTGTCATATCTTTTGCCATGTTTACATGAGTGCCATCATATCTTCTGATCCTTTTTGGCTCATGGTCAGTAAAGGACTTTTGTTCTATGCATTTAGTAGTATCATGCCATGCCTTAAGTTTCTATGTTAAGTTCCTGTAACATGTTGTTTGATAGCTCTAAACATTGCAACCTGATGTTATTTCTGCAAAGTCTGAAACTGTTATTATTTGCAATCTTGCCATGTGTGTTTGAGCATGTTCTAGTAGTTTCTGGAGATAGCTCAGTGTTCATCTTTTGTCATGCTTTACCTGTACTTCATGCCCATGCCTTTTTTTACTTGTTGGGATGCTGTAGCTTGTTGTTTTGATGCTTGCAATATGCCTAGTTGCTGTTTTGGACAGCTTGTCCTTTAAACTTGTAGAGTATATGTGTTGAACCGTTGCTCCGTTTTGAGTGTGCTCTATATGAAACTTGCTTGATTTTGCATGTAGTTTCATATTATAATGTTGCATCCATGTTTTGAGAGTGTTTGCTTGATGTTTGTATGCATTTTGCATCAATGCCATGTTTAACTTGTTTTGCTCATATCTTCTAGGACGTAGCTCCAAATCTAATGAACTTTATATGTAACTTGACTAGAATCTCGTGTAGATCATCTTGGTGCATCTTAACTTGCTGTTTAACAACTTGAACATAAGGTTTATTCAGTTCTGGACCAATTTCTAACTTTGCATATGAGGACTTACCGGAATTGTTATATGTTGTTCCCGGCCTCATTTAAACTTGCTTTGATGTGTTGCTCTTGTTTGCATCGTCTCTTGCCATAAGTAGCTTCATGTAGCTTTGTCATGCATCATGCTTGTTGTACATCGTGTCTTGTCTATGTGTGGTGTGTTTACCATGTTGTGTGCTTCTTCTCGATAGTTCCCGTTTTCGTTGCGATCGTGAGGATTCGTTCGTCTACGCTTGGTTCGTCTTCGTGGCTTCATCTTCTTCATGGACTTGTTCTTCTTCCTTGCGGGATTTCAGGCAAGATGACTGTTACCCTGGATCTCACTACTATCATTGCTATGCTGGTTGCTCGTTCTATCGCTATGTTGTGTTACCTATCACTTGTTCCTCAAGCCTCCCCAAATTGCCATGAACCTCTAACCTTTGACACCCTTCCTAGCAAACCGTTGTTTGGCTATGTTACTGCTTTGCTCAGCCCCTCTTATAGCGTTGTTAGTTGCATGTGAAGTTGAAGATTGCTCCATGGTGGACAGGGTTATGTTGGGATATCACAATATCTCTTATATTATTAATGCATCTATATATTTGGTAAAGGGTGGAAGGCTCGGCCTTATGCCTGGTGTTTTGTTCCACTCTTGCCGCCCTAGTTTCCGTCATACCAGTGTTATGTTCCCGGATTTTGCGTTCCTTACGCGGTCGGGTGATTTATGGGACCCCCTTAACAGTTCGCTTTGAATAAAACTCCTCCAGCAAGGCCCAACATTGGTTTTACCATTTGCCTCACCCCCACCTACTTTTCCCTTGGGAGTAATTAACCCAAGGGTCATCTTTATTTTAGCCCCCCGGGCCAATGCTTGTCTAAGTGTTGGTCTGAACCGAGTAGACTACGGGGCCCCCTCGGGGAAACTCGAGGTCTGGTTTTACTCGTAGGATGTCTCATCCGGTGTTGCCCTGAGAACGAGATATGTGCAGCTCCTATCGGGATTGTCGGTGCATCGAGCGACTTTGCTGGTCTTGTTTTACCATTGTCGAAATGTCTTGTAAACCAGGATTCCAAGACTGATCGGGTCTTCGTGGGAGAAGGAATATCCTTCATTGATCGCGAGAGCTTATCATGGGCTAAGTTGGGACACCCCTGCAGGGTTATAAACTTTCGAGAGCCGTGCCCGCAGTTATGTGGTAGATGGGAATTTGTTAATATCCGGTTGTAGATAACTTGACACCAGATCCGAATTAAAACGCATCAACCGCGTGTGTAACCGTGATGGTCTCTTTTCGGCGGAGTCCGGGAAGTGAACACGGTTTCTGGGTTATGTTTGACGTAAGTAGGTGTTCAGGATCACCTCTTGATCATTGCTAGCTTCACGACCGTTCCTTTGTTTCTCTTCTCGCTCTCATTTGCGTATGTTAGCCACCATATCATGATTACTCGCTGCTGCAAACCTCACCACTTTACCCCTTCCTTTCCCATTAAGCTTTGCTAGTCTTGACACCCATGGTAATGGGATTGCTGAGTCCTCGTGGCTCACAGATTACTACAACAACAGTTGCAGGTACAGGTTTTGTGATGATCTTGACGCGAGAGCGATGTTTGCTTGTCTTGGAGTTCTTCTTCTGCTTCTTCTTCGATCAGGGGATAGGTTCCAGGTCGGCAGCCTGGGCTAGCAAGGTGGATGTCGTTTGAGTTTCTGTTTGTGTTTCATCCGTAGTCGGATGGTGATCTTATGTAAGATGTTGTATTCGTGTGGCATTGTATGCCTTATGTATGTATCCCCATCTATTATGTAATGTTGATGTAATGATATCCACCTTGCAAAAGTGTTTCAAAATGCGGGTCTATCCTTGGTGGGACCTTCGAGTTCCTTTTGGATTGGGTCGCATATTGGGCGTGACAGCCATGAGGCAGGAGGGCGCGCCTTAGGGGGGGGGGGGTAGGCACGCCCCCACCCTCGCGGGCCCCTTGCGGCTCCCCTGACCTACCTCCTTCACCTATATATACTCCCGTACCCTGAAGACATCTAGGAGCACCATGAAAAACTATTTCCACCGCCTCAACCTTCTGTATCCGTGAGATCCCATCTTGGAGCCTTTGTCGGTGCTCCGCCGGAGGGGGAATCGACCACGGAGGGCCTCTACATCATCTCCAAGGCCTCTCCGATGAGTTGTGAGTAGTTTACCACAGACCTTTGGGTCCATAGTTATTTGCTAGATGGCTTCTTCTCTCTCTTTGAATCTCAATACCAAGTTCTCCTCGATCTTCTTGGAGATCTATTCGATGTAACTCTTTTTGCGGTGTGTTTGTCGAGATCCAATGAATTGTGGGTTTATGATCAAGTTTATCTATGAGAAATAATTGAATCTCCTCTGAATTCTTTTATGTGTGATTGATTATCTTTGCAAGTCTCTTCGAATTATCAGTTTGGTTTGGCCTACTAGATTGATCTTTCTTGCAATGGGAGAAGTGCTTAGCTTTGGGTTCAATCTTGCGGTGTCCTTTCCCAGTGATAGCAGGGGCAGCAAGGCACGTATTGTATTGTTGCCATCGAGGATAAAAAGATGGGGTTTATATCATATTGCATGAGTTTATCCCTCTACATCATGTCATCTTTCTTAATACGTTACTCTATTCTTATGAACTTAATACTCTAGATACAGGCAGGAGTCGGTCAATGTGTGGAGTAATAGTAGTAGATGCAGAATCGTTTTGATCTACTTGTTGCGGATGTGATGCCTATATACATGATCATGCCTAGATAATCTCATAACTATGCGCTTTTCTATCAATTCTCGACAGTAATTTGTTCACCCATCGTAATAAGTTTTCCATCTATCTTTTATTTGCAATCTTTACTTTCCAATTTATATTATAAAAATACCAAAAATATTTATCTTATCTTGTTATCTCTATCATATCTCACTTTCGCAAGTTTCCGTGAAGGAATTGACAACTCCTTTATCGTGTTGGTTGCGAGGTTCTTGTTTGTTTGTGTAGGTACGAGGGACTTTTGAGGAGCCTCCTACTGGATTGATACCTTGGTTCTCAAAACTGAGGGAAATACTTACGCTACTTTGCTGCATCACCCTTTCCTCTTCAAGGGAAAACCAACACAGTGCTCAAGAGGTAGCATCGGTGCTCACATTGGGCTTCAGCCCAGTAGCAGAGAAGGCGGTCTGGGCCGGATGAAGCTGGGCAGGGGTCAACGGAGAGGCCGGCCCACGCGGGCGTGGGCCCACGTGGCCGAGGGAAACACGGGGTCGAGGGACTCCCGGCGGCGGCAGAGGTCGGCGGCGGCGCCGGCGCGGCCACGGCGACGGTGGGGGGCGGTAGAGGCACGGATTCGGTCGGGAGGACCGGATCTAGCCGACGGCGGCGACGAAGAGCCTCCCGGGGTCGGATGCGGGGCGAGGATGGCGAGGAGGAGACTGGGGCCTTCAGGCACGGGCGCACGCCATCTCCGGCGAGCGGCGGGGCTGGGCGACGAGGGTTGACGACGGCGGGCGGTGCGGTGCTCGCCAGTGGATGGCGGAGCTCCGGCGAGGCCGTCCGAAGGCGGCGGCTATGAGGTGGCGGGGTAGATCGGGATCGGGCGCGGGGAGGGGCGCTGGGGTGCTCGGGCGGCGGCGGCGGTCATCTCGGGCCCAGATGGGCTCGGGCGGGCCCCGTGCGGGCTTGGCGGGCCTGCGGTGGCGGGGAGGATGCAGGGACACGTGGAGGCGCGCGATTGGCGGAGGGAGGCGGTTGCGGTGGCACCAAGTGGCGGAGGTGGGGTGGTCGGGCGTGGAAAACGAGGTGGGAGACGGCGGTGGCTGCAGGGGAAGGAGGGGGTAGGTGGTTTTAGCCCATTTATCGATGAGGGAGAGCTGCTTAAATAGGAAAGGGGTCTAGGGTTGATGGTTTGGGATTGTTTTGGAGCCCTCCGATCTTGATCCGATGGTTCCAGTCGGAGGGGGGTTTAGTAGGCTGGATTAGAGTGGGTGTGGGCTATGAAGAGATGCCTTGGGATGAGAAGAGAGAAGAGAAGGGCAACCCAACGGCAGTTTCGGAGACAGAAACGTCCGACGATTAAACCGACAATGGTGCCGCTACGGATGATGGTTGGGCTATCAAATGAACTCCGAATGCGACGAAACATGACAGACGGTCTACCTACACTATAATAAGACCGCACACCAACTTTCACCCCATTTCGAGAACATTTTATGTCACTTATAAAATGATATTTCGGAGGTGCCGGGGCGCATGCGAGTGTGTCTGGGCTCAGAATGGGAACAGAGAGAACTAGGACGACCCGAACGGATGCAAGTTTTGAAAAACATGCAGATGAAATTCATAGGAGGACATGGAAAAATGCAACACGCAAGCAAATGACATGGCAATGACGGCGAATAACTGGAAGACATCTGGCGCATCAGTCTCGGGGCATTACAAGATGCCTTGTTTATCTGTGTTTGGTTGTTATGTTTGTTGAAGTGAGCATTTTTTCACTTATCGAGCCGATGCCTTATTTATATGTATTTTGTCTTAGTTTGGTTGCAGTGAGCATTTTTCCAGTTATCAAGCAGATGCCTTGTTTATATGTATTTGGTTGTTAGGTTGCTTTTTAGCATCTGTCCAATTTCCAAGCAGATGCCTTGTTTATCTGTATTTGCTTGTTAGGTTGGTTGAAGTGAGCATTTGTCCAGTTTTCAAGCATATGCCATGTTTATCTTTATTTGCTTGTTAGGTTGGTTCCAGTGAGACTCTGTCCAGTTTTCAATGGCTATATTTGGTTGTTATACTCATCATTTATGCCTTGTTTATTTCAGTCATTCACAATGTGCTGTTCATTATGTGCAAGTCGGAACTGTGCCACTCGACTGCATCAATACCAGTTTGAACGACTATATTTGGTTCCAGTTATGCCTGGTGTAGTTAACACATGCCCTTTATTCCAGTTTTACACATTTATCCAGTGATGTTTAAGCACTATCTATGTTCTATTCATTTTCAACAAATACCAGTTTGAATTGCAATATTTGATGGCTGTTAAGCCTGCTGTCGGTAACATTGCCTTCCATTTTATATATGCTTTAACATCATGCTGAAACCAACACATTCAAGCTATCATTTGGAGATGATATGGCTTACCTTTGCTATATTTGTTTGTTGTTAAGGTTGCCGTACTTATCATGCCTTTCCACTACTTATGCAGGACAACAACGGGAGTGGCCATCATTTTCCGCCGAGGTTAGCTTCATCCCTCGGCTTGTACTTCCCCGTCGTTCCATAATGTAGTGCATATAGATCCAGGCCTCGACAATTGTTAGCTTCTAGTATTGACTTGTTGCTTGTAGGTACATATGCCCTTGGCAAGGATCCACACATCGACCCTTTTTGCGCATGGGGCAATGAGATATTCATGAACAAGCATCAAGTGAGGAAACTGATAAGGATTATTAGCAAAAATATACAAATGGTGGCAAGCAAATTATTTGTTTATGCTCTATCCAACACATCAGTGAGCTGTAGGATGGTAACTACAAACTCTGCAGCCTTCTCTTTTTACTTCCCATAGTGAGTTGTTAGAAAACAATGTCTGAATCTTTTTTGTTCGCAGTGGTTCCTGAAGCAGTTCACTCAAGATTACCTTGCAAAGTACATGATTGGTGGACATGCAATGAAGGTTAAAGTATTTCATCCAGACTATAATGAGCATAGAGAAGTCGTAATGAATACAGTGAAGGATGGACGGGCAGCCATCACAAGGGGTTGTCCTACAGTCGTGCGCACATTTCGCATGGAGGAGGGCACAATATGGGCATTCCTCTTCAGCATCTCCAGCAACCAGAATGTCTTTCGCCTCTCTCTTTATAGTCTTTAGTACAACTGTGGTTCATCATTCTTTACTTGGTGCTTCTGTAGTTCTTTAGTATATGTACATGTGCATCGAATTATGCATTCGTGGTTGAACCTATATTTGTAATAAACCTGGTTGGATATGAATAAGTGACTGACTACTTTCAAATTCAAAAATGTGATTTTTAAATTAGGGATTAATTAGGGATCAATTAGGGATTACACTGCACACGGTTTGCAAAAGCGAAACGTCTGCGATAGACGTGGAGATCAGACACGTTTCTAGGATCCACTACGTGTGCGATCAATCTCCACCACACACATGATCAGCCAGGAAAAACGTGTGCGATCAATATCCAATGCACACACGATCAGCCAAGAAAAAATGTGTGCGATTGACAACAGCATCACACACAGTTCTTTCTTATTAAATGTTTGTGATAGTCACCTTATCACACACGCTTCGAAATTATTGACTGTTTGTGATGTTGTGCGCATCACAAACGATTGGTACTTCTTAGATTAACTGTGTGAGATGTACATACTAACGGAAACGTATTCCTTGGATCGACTGTGTGGAATGTACATACGAACGGAAACGTTTAGCGGGGGCTGACTGTGTGGGATGTACTTACGACCGAGAAAGATTTCGCCTGTATAATTGTTTTTAAGCACTAATGTACGTATAACCGTATTTGCTCGCTCGTCGGTCGCACACGACCTCATTTTGCCGAGCATGTGTGCCAGGAGGGCATATCCCTGATGGTTTCTGGGTCGTGTGGGAAGGACCCCCCTATTGCCCACACTCACTTGAAGATGGTTCCAAATGCCGTCGCGGAAAGGGGTTAAAAACCGTTTGTATAGCACCGGCGCATACCAGTGCCTCACCACATGATGCTTGCTAAAAGAGAAAATAAAAAGGAAAAGAGAGAAGAACTTTGGCTCTTGCATAAAAGTAAATACATAAAAGTAAAAGATAGGCCCTTCGCAGAGGGAAGCAGAGGTTGCCATGCACTTTTTGTTTGTATGCTCAATCCCTTAGTGCAAAATAACGTCACATTATATTGCCCCTTATGATATCAACATTTATTATGCAGTCTGTCGCTTTTATTCTTTGCCATCACAAGTTTGTACAACGCTCAATTTTCTCTTACATTAAATGGTCCAACACTTTTAGAAGCAATTTTTATTGCCTTTTTGCACCGATGACAACTTACTTGAAGGATCTTACTCAATCCATAGGTACGTATGGTGGACTCTCTAAATAAGATTTGGGTTTAAAGGTTTTTGGATGCACAAGTAGTATCTCTACTTAGTGCAGATTTTTTGGCTAGCAAAGATGGGGGGAAAGCACCACATGTTGAAGGACCTGTGACAATATAACTTCCATGTGAATATGAACAAACATAAATCATTACGTTGTCTTCCTTGTCCAACGTCAACAATTTTGGCATATAATATTTTGATGGGGGCTCACAATCACAAAAGATGTCCAAGATAGTGTATTTGCATGTGAATCTTCTCTTCCCTAATTAATTCTTCCATGAATTGCATCATTGACCAATGCTATGTTTGTCAATCTCCAATAAAATTTTCTACTTATACTCTTCCTTATGTGATGTCATTACTTACCATAAGATTAGCATATGATATTTTTCATTTATTTCCTTTCTTTTATTGAACATGAAAGTAAAGAAACAAAACTCAAACTAAACTTTATTATATATCTCGCAACGATTACAAAGATAGATCACTAAGCAAACTCTCGAAAAGAAATGATCGAACTAGATAAGTAAAAGGTAAAAGATAGTGGAGGTGATACAATACCGGGGCACCTCCCCCAAGCTTGGCACAAGCCAAGGGGAGTGCCCATATCTGATACTCAATTTTCTTTTGGTGATGAAGAAGTAGGTGGTGGTGATGAAGTAGTAGTAATCTTATCCTCAGGCTTCCATGGAAAGGGCTCACCATCATAAGAGGAGGAGCGAGTCTCACGGGTCCTGCAACTGGCAGCCAAACTCATACCTTTAAACCTCGCCTCATATTCGAAGACTTGGTTTTGGAGATCATAGAATCTGGCTTTGGAGGAAGTTGATTTGCTCGTTGAAGGTGAATACGATGTCCTTCATGGACTTGCCATCCACCTTGAGATCACGGGTGTAGTCCGCGATCATGAGGTGATTGTCATTGAGTCCACGTTCCACCATCCCCTTGCACCGAAAGCCTTCCTGCTCCACAGCTTCAAGCCTAGCCTCCATGAATCCCGTCCCCTTGGGGCCTTGCACATCGCGGATGTGGAGCACCCCCTCACGCATCTGGATAGCTTGAGGGTGCTGCATCACCTCCCGCATATATGGGTTGATGACGTTCTCGAAGAACTTGTCCTTGGAGGAGCTCGAAACGGCCATGGTGAACTAGATCTGTCAGAAAAAAGCAAGGAAAAGAAAATAGAAGGTTTCTCCGTGATAGGGTGGTTAATAGGTTCGGGGGGTATATAAAGACTTTTTATCTTGGGAAATAAGCAAATGGAAGAAAAACGAAGTCCGGAAGGTACCCGAGATGGGCAAAACCTAGGCGCGCCCTGGTGTCTTGTGCCCACTAGGGGTGCCTTCCTAGTTGTTTCTTATTTTCCTAATTTTTGTTTTCCAAAACGGACAAAAAATATTTTTGCAGATTTTTCGGAGTACGTTTACTTACAGTATCACGTACCTCCTCTTTTCACAATTCTGGAGTGTCCGGAAGGTTTCTTTTATGTGTTCTTCCAGAGTCATAGTTTGGATAATATTGCTTTCAACATTAATGGGCGTACCTAAGATATAATGTTTTATTCGTTGCCCATTAACAACATCCGCGTTAGAACCTTCGACATTGTTTATTTTGATGGCTCCAGATCGATGAACCTCATTGATAACATAAGGTCCTTCCCATTTGGAGAGGAGTTTTGCTGCAAAGAATCTGAAACAAGAGTTGTACAAAAGAACATATTCTCCAACTTTAAACTCACGGCTTTGAATTCTTTTATCATGCCATCTTTTAACTTTTTCTTTAAATAACTTGGCATTTTCATAAGCTTGGGTTCTCCATCCATCGAGTGAGCTAATATCAAATAACCTCTTTTCACCACCAAGTTTGAAATCATAGTTGAGTTTTTTTATTACCCAATATGCTTTACGTTCTAACTCAAGAGGCAAATGACAAGCTTTCCATAAACCATTTTATAAGCACACATACCCATAGGATTTTTATAATTGTTCTATAAGCCCAGAGTGCATCATCTAATTTCTTAGACCAATTCTTTCGGCACCTATTGACAGTTTTCAGTAATATTAACTTTATTTCTCTATTGCTAAGTTCAACTTGACCACTAGACTGAGGATGATAGGGTGATGCAATTATATAGTTAAGATCATACTTAGCAAGCATTTTGCAGAAAGCACAATGAATAAAGTGTGAACCACCATCAGTCATTAAATATCTAGGGACTCCAAACCTTGGGAAAATGACTTCCTTAAGCATTTTAATAGAGGTGTTGTGATTAGCACTACTGGTTGGAATAGTTTCTACCCACTTAGTAACATAATCAACAGCAACCAAAATATGTGTATACCCATTAGAGGACGGAAAAGGCCCCATGTAATCAAAACCCTAACATCAAATGGTTCAACAACAAGAGAATAATTCATAGGCATTTCTTGATGCTTACCAATATTACCAATTCTTTGACATTCATCACAAGATAAAACAAACTTACGGGTATCCTTGAAGAGAGTAGGCCAATAAAAATTGGATTGCAATACCTTGTGAGCAGTTCTATCTCCCGCATGATGTCCTCCATAAGCTTCGGAGTGACATTTACGTAGGATTTGTTCCTGTTCATGCTCAGGTACACAACGTCTAATAATACCATCTACTCCTTCTTTATAAAGATGTGGGTCATCCCAAAAGTAATGTCTTAAATAATAGAAGATTTTTTCTTTTATTGGTATGTGAAGCTAGGTGGTATGTATTTAGCAATAATGTAATTTGCATAGTCAGCATACCAAGGAGTGTTATGAGAAACATTTATTGCGGCTAATTGTTCATCAGGAAAACTATCATTAATAGGTTGTGGGTCATCAAGAATATTTTCTAACCTAGACAAGTTATCGTCTACAGGGTTCTCGGGTCCTTTTCTATCAATGATATGTAAATCAAATTCTTGTAGAAAAAGAACCCACCTAATGATTCTAAGTTTAGCATCTTTCTTTTCCATAAGATATTTTATAGCACATGATCGGTGTGAACAGTCACTTTAGAATCAACAATGTAAGATCTAAATTTATCACAAGCAAACACCACTGCTAAGATTTCTTTTTTAGTAGTAGCATAATCGCGTTGGGCACTGTCTAGAGTTTTACTAGCATAATGGATAACATTTAATTTCTTATCGACTCTTTGTCCTAAAACAGCACCAACAGCATAATCACTAGCATCGCACATAATTTCAAAAGGCAAGTTCCAATCAGGTGGTTGAACAATAGGTGCAGAAATCAAGGCTTTCTTAAGTGTTTCAAAGGATTTTAAACAATCATCATAAAAAACAAAAGGAACATCCTTATATAAAAGATTTGTAAGAGGCCTAGAAATTTTAGAGAAGTCTTTAATGAACCTCCTATAGAAACCAGCATGATCAAGGAAACTAAAAATACCTTTGATATCTTTAGGACATGGAATTTCCTCAATTGCATCAACTTTAGCTTTGTCCACCTCAATACCTCGTCCAGAAATTTTGTGCCCCAAGACAATACCTTCATTAACCATAAAGTGCCACTTCTCCCAATTTAAGACAAGATTAGTTTGCTCACATCTCTACAAAACTCGATCAAGGTTGCTCAAGCAATCATCAAAAGAAGTTTCGTAAACTGAAAAATCATCCATGATAACCTCAACAATCTTTTCACAAAAGTAAGAGAATATAGCAGTCATACATCTTTGAAAGGTAGCAGGTGCATTGCTGAAAGTGCAACTAATCCCCGGGCGGTTTAGTAATTCATAACAACATATAGCTCATTGAACTAATATCCATTTAAGTTGATTATTTCAGAAAGTTTAATGATTGGCAATGGCATGGACTAGAGATGTGGACCCCTCAAAATGCTAAGGACAAATATTGGCAAAAGCTCAAGACTCTTCATTTCTATTTTAGTGATCCAAGATCACATTGAGTCCATAGGAAAAGCCAATACTATTAAAAGGGGATGAGGTGTTGCTTAATGGTCTACTTGCTCAAAATGCTTAGTGATATGCTCCAAAGCCCTCAACCACTTTCTCAATTCCAAATATGTCCTAAACCTAAAGTCAAACTCGGCCCCATCGATTTGATCCATCCGGCGCCACCGCGTTCTTTTGACATAGCCATAGCCAGAAACCCTAATAAGTTTGGTCTCACCAATAGGGATCTTGGTCTCACCGAGATGGGATTGCAAACTCTTTGTTTCCCTTCGTAACATTTCGGTCTCACCGAAATGAGCGATCGGTCCCACCGAGTTCACAATGCAAACTCTTTGTTTCCCTTTTGTAACGTTTTAGTATCACCGAAAGGAGCGATCAGTCACATCGAGTTTGCCTGGCCAACTCTCTATTTGCTCATTGCTGAAATCGGTCCCATTGAGTTCATGCAATCGGTCACACCGAGATGAGGTTTTGCCCTAAATCTAGCACATCGGTCCCACCGAGTTGATCATGTCGGTCCCACCAAGAATCCTAACGTTCACATTTTGAACTGAATCGGTCTCACCAAGTTCACCTATTCGGTCTAACCGAGTTGGGTCAAATGTGTGTAACGGTTAGATTTTGTGTGGAGGCTATATATACCCCTCCACCCCCTTCTCTATTCAAGAGAGAGCCATTAGAATGTGTTGACACTTCCACTACTCATTTTCTGAGAGAGAACCACCTACTCATGTGTTGAGACCAATATATTCCAATCCAACCACAAGAATTTTGATCTCTAGCCTTCCCCAAGTTGCTTTCCACTCAAATCATCTTTCCACCATAGCCAAATCTGTGAGAGAGAGTTGAGTGTTGGGTAGACTATCAATTGAAGCACCAGAGGCAGGAGTTCATCATCAACACACTATCTATTACCTTTTGGAGAGTAGTGTCTCCTAGATTGGTTAGGTGTCACCTGGGAGCCTCCGTCAAGATTGTGGAGTTGAACCAAGCAGTTTGTAAGGGCAAGGAGATCGCCTACTTCATGAAGATCTACCTGAGTGAGGCAAGTCCTTCGTGGGCGATGGCCATGGTGGCATAGACAAGGTTTCTTCTTCGTGGAACCTTCGTGGTGGAATTCTGAAGATGAAGACTTTGTGGTTGATGAGGAGGTCACTTCCAAGAAGAAAGCAGTCAAGAAAGAGTATGCTGCTACTGCTACTGCCATCAAGCCAGGAATGAAGAAGAAGGATCCTGCTCAAAGGAAGCCCATGTCCAAAGTCGGAGCCCCAACTCAGGAAACCATCACTCAGGAACCAAGAGAGGAAGATGTTGTTGGAGGCAAGAAGAGGAAAGAAAGGGTCAAGAAGACCACGGCCAGAGTGATTGGTAGATCATCAATGATGCAAGATGAAGACGAAGAAGAGGAAGAAGATGCTGCACTAGCTCAGAAATCTCAGAAGTTGATGGGAGATGCTAAAAGTCTGTGGCTGCTCCATCCAAGCCCAACACAACTCCCAAGAAATCTTCACAAGCTCAAGATCCAAAGCCAACAACACCCAAGAGAAGCACAAGAAATATCTCGGCTCCAGAGAAGAACAAGGCCTCAGTGCGTGAAGTTCAAGAAGATGAGGAGCACTTGCTCAGGAAGAAGAAGGCCCCAGTGCGTGAAGTGCAGGTCTCAGACTATGGAGGCAAACAGACCCTGATGTCTACTACACAACCTTCTTCTTGTAGACGTTGTTGGGCCTCACTACAAAAAAAAGACACATCTGTGACATTTTGGGCCGAACGAATTTTTTTTGTCATACTTATGACACTTCCATGACGATAATTGTGACAAAACCTGGTATCATCATAGATGTGGTGGGCTCCTACTTGTATGACAAAAAATCATGACAGAAAATGGGCTTTTCGTCCTGGGAGGGCCAAAGACGCAGCTGCATGACATTCTTTGGGCCGCCCATGACGGAAAAATCCGTGGTAGAAGCAAGGGCAAGGAAAATTTCAGGGAGTTCCCGGTTACGGCGGGTGGTCGTGGGCCGAGCGATGGGTGTTTCTCTCGTACATGTACGCGCGTGTGTGCGAGGCGTTGGCTTTAACTGAACCCGAGCGAGGCGTTGGGCTATAACTGAACCCGAGCGATTGCACTACAGGCTACGCGTTACTGAACCCGAGCGATCGATCGCTGGCTGTTAACTGAACCCGATCGAGCGATTCCTTCGCTACTGCTGCTAACTGAAGCCGATCGATGCTGCCTCTGGATGAACAGTGAGCGTTTCCAGTGGGTGGATGAACAGTGAGCGGTGGGGGTGGATGAACATGACCCCTGGCGTTGCCTGTGGATGAACAGGACCCCGATTGATCGAGCCGGTTGGGGCTGGATGAACAGGACCCCGTGGAGGGCTGGATGAACAGGACAACCCCATGGAGGGCTGGATGAACAGTAGACGGTGGAGGGGTGCCCGTGGAGGGGTGGTTAAACAGTAGCCGATGGAGTAGTGCGCGGTGGGGGCTAGATGAACAGGAGCCCGTGGGGGCTGGAGGAGGTCGACGGTAGCCCGTGGAGGTTGGAGGAGGTCGACGGTGGAGATGAACAGTATCCCATGGAGTCCTGTTTTGCGGTACGCCACACCCCTCCCGATGAACAGGACCCCCATTTCGACCGTAGCGCTCCAACACAAGTCTGTTTCGTCCGTTTTGCAGTACGCCACACCCCTCCCGATCAACAGGACCCCCGTTTCGACCATAGAAGGTCCGTTTCCTCCGTTTTGTGGTACGCCAGACCCCTCCCGATGAACAGGATACCGTTTCGAACATGGTCGGCCGAACACAAGGCCGTTTCCTCCATTCTATGGTACACCAGGCCTCGTTTCCATCGCTTGTTCCGTCCAAGCCGGTTGGCTCCCACGCGTTTCGTTGCCTCCCGATGAACACGACGCATTTCGTTGCCTCCCCATGAACACGACGCATTTTGTTGCCTCCCCATGAACACGACGACGACGTGGTTTCTCCGTTCCTACCCAGCCATGTACACGAGACCTGGCCGTACGTATGTGCGAGTAGGTGTTCGAGACCCCGCCCGTATGTACGTACGTGGTCGTATTTTCTTTCTTGCACCCTGGCCGTTGTACGTACGTGTACATGCTACATGCGCGTCTCTACTACGACACGTGCACGCCTCTACATCGACCAGTATGTACGTACACGTTCGCGAACAGAATGACAACACTACATACGCTTCGACCAGGTGGGTCCCAACTGTCACGCACTTCCTTGCGTGTGAAGATGTAGCTGGTGGGTCCCAGCAGTCAGGGGGCAAATTGTTTTTTTGCCCGGACGCACTTCCTTGCGTGTGAAGGTGTAGCTGGTGGGTCCCAGAAGTCAGGGGGAAACTCTTTTTCGCGAAATACGGTGGCCCATCCGGTGGGTCCCTGCTGTCATGTGGAGGAAAAATTATTTTGCACGTAATAAGGAGGCACTTCCTTGCGGCTGCCGTGGACCCAGCTGTCAGCCTCTCCACATACAATACTCTTTCGATGGAAGTCGGTCGTTGACCACATTGATCACGCCGCGCCGAGAGCACCACGGCGGTGGACGGCGGCGAGGCCTAGGAAGGGGCCGACACGGAGCCAGGGAAGATGCAGCAGTGGATGCCCACGCGAAGAGGAGTACGAGGGTTCACTGGTTTGACTGTGGTGTGAGGCTGCCATCGCCGCAGAATAACAGGGGGTGTGGGTGAGTAGAGGGATGGCCTGGCCAGGGGTGGAAGTAGTAGGGGTGGTGAGGCCTCCGCTGCATCACAGCCGGCCACGGGAGGCAGGAGAACGTAGCACGACCGGCGCTGGTTTGGGCGGCTGGAGCAAGAAGACCAGAGGTTGAAGAAGCACTACGGCCGTTCGATGAACATCGTATGGTAACAGGAGCTAGAATCGTTCATATTAACTAAGTTGACAAAGCCCTCTGTCCCTGTCAACTTGGTAGGCCCACAAGTCAGCCTCCCACTATGCTGGGTTCCAGCTGGCAGGGGGAGTATTCATTTTTTTGTGCGTAATAAGGAGGCACTTCCTTGCATGCGAAGATAGCTGGTGGGTCCGACCTGTCAGCGGGGGGCACGTTTTTTTCGCGAAATACAGAGGCCCTTCCGGTGGGTCCCATATGTCAGGTGGAGGAATCATTATTTTATGCGTAATAAGAAGGCATTTCCTTGTGTGCGGCCGTGGACCCAGCTATCAGCCTCTCCACGCACAGCCTACTTCCGATGGTGTCGTTCGTTGACCACGTTGACCATGCCGCGCCGAGCGCATCCAAGGTGGTGGACGACGACGAGGCCCCAGACAACAACGAGTCGGAGATGGGAAGACGTGGGAGTAGAGTCGCAGACGGAGAGGTGTACGAGGGTTAACTGGTTCTAGTGTGGTGTGGTTCGGCAGTCGGTGGAGAAGAATAGGAGGTGTGGAGGGGTGGAGGGATGGCCTGGCCAACGGTGGAGTAGCGCTTCAAAGCGAAGCGTGCTAAGCAGAGCTGCTAGCAGTAGGAGGCGGGAGGTGGTCCTGACGGCGGTGGAGGAAGAAGACAAGAGATTGAAGATGGACGCCGGTCGTTGGATGTAAATCCAACGGCTAACATGTCAGAATCATCTATTGACTAAATTGACGACGACTTGTGTTGGCTTCGACCTATTGGCCCACATTTCAGCCTCCAAAAATGTGTCACGTATTCAACCCATTTTTTCAGAATTTACAGTCTTTTTTTTGCGTAGTAGAATTTACAGTCAATTTGATCTTTTTTTTGAATTACAACCATTAGCTGGGCTGGGTAAACAAATAATGTAGCGTCCATGCGGCCCATTTATTTTATTTCCTAAAAAATTACAGGACATTTGCACTTTCTCGAAATACATGATTTTGCTGGGCTGATTCTAATTATAATGTTGGGTTGGGCCAGCAATGTTATCAAAAAATAAAAAGGGGTTGAGCATTTTGATATAAATATATTTAAATAATAAGTGATATTATTACATTCGTCCTTAAATCTTACCAAGCTTTTGTACACAATCACAAGGATTTTCGTGCCAAAACAATCCAGGATTTTTTTGTTAAGAAATTATTTTTATAAGTTAATAAGATGTGGGATATTGTTTTCTTACATATGTAAGTATTTGTTAAATATATGATGACAATAAAAATAATATATAATAACATATAAATTAATTTAAATATATTTAATATAGTTAGAAGGGAAACATAAGTTGGACCTGGCGCTCCTATTCTTATATACAGAAATAGAACAGACCTCTGCGTTTTCTTCAAAAAAATACATAAATTGGGCTGCCGATATTCAGGGAAAATAAAACCTCGGATGGGAGGTCCATAGGCCGGTCGATACATGATGGCCCTCAAGAAAATACAAATAGGCCTATGGACCTCCCATCCGAGGTCGTGGGCAGCACATGTTAAAAATGAAAGCCTAGATGGGGCAGCCCAAAACCCAGCTGATACTTGCTGCCCCAGTGATAATAAATTATACCTGCCAGCTCCCCGGCTTCGTTGTGAATTTATCTACTGTAGTAACTACGTTAAAGCACCTAAAAAATGTAACTATGTTGACAAACCCGTGGGCCCCAATGTCAGTATAGCATTAGGAGGAAGTATTTTTTTCGACACTTGCTTGCGTACGGCCATAGACCTGGTGGGTCCCAACTGTCTGCCTCTCCACGTACAGCCCTCTCCAGATTCCTCTCGTTTGTTCAGCATGTTCACAACGGCAGACAGCGGCATCGTGGCGAACGCACAAAGGCGTAGGAGGGGATCTGACCACCTAAGGAAGTGCCTTATTATTAATGAAACTACTGAACTAGCCTAGTGGCCAAGTGACACTACCCGACACCTGTTCCGCCCAGGTTTGATTCCACCTGTGCAGGGAAAATATCTCCAATTTTTTGCCTCTGCCTTTATTGACATGTGGGTCCCCATTGTCATCTATGCACACCACGTCCAACACTTGCCAAAACATCGTCCCTCGTTTTCTCTGTGTTTCGCACACTCGACATTGTGTGGGCATTTTGACCGTGCATCATATGAAGATGTGCTATGCATGAATGTTAATCAGCATGATGTTAACTGGCTAGTAGTTCCATTTTCGACCATGAATAAAACTTCCAACATGATGTTAACCCTGTTTGAAAAGGTCGTATTAATATAAATGCTCTGCCTCTGAAAGTTGCAGTTTCTTATCTGAAACTGAACTTGCAGTTTCTTATCTGAAACTGAAACTTGCAGTTTCTTCTCTGAGAATCACATTCTCTGCACTACTCCTATGAAACTACATTTTTTTAAGTGCTAAAAATAGATCTCTAGAATTCATAAAATACTTCATATGCTCAATACTGCAAATCTGAAATTCAAAAGACATTCATATCTGAAAGTTCTCTCAAAATACACAACATAAAACACAATTCAAAACCTACAAATACTGACAACCGTAATCTCCTCCTGACAATTCACAACCTGCCCGACTATTGGGCTGGGGGGCAGTCCCCTCCTATTCCTCGGCGCCAGACAGCCACCCCGTGAGACGATGTGAACGGCGAGGGAGAGGATGGCAGTCGTCGGGCCAACTGCTTTTCTCCTCTTGCAGTTGGGTTCGGTCGACGAAGACTCCACCTGCTCGCTCTGGCAGGACACCCTCACAAACGGCACCCTGTAGATGCTCGATCCTTCAATCTCTGGTGGATGCTCCATCTAGGATCGATACTCCCACCACCGCTCCCTCACGATCGGATTCGGTGAATCTGTTTGCTCCATGGCCCAGAGGAGCAGCTCTATGTACTCCCGCACGACTCCCTCCAGGAGTATCGCCGCCTTTTCGCTCTATTGCAGATATTTGGCCATGGATGTTGCCATCGCCGCTAGTTGGTCCTTGTTGTCAAACCAAGACTGTATCTCCAACATCCTAGCTAGCTTCATAGGGTCACCGTCTGCGATCCTCACGTATCGGTTGTACTCCTCCATCGATCTACTTCTCCACAGCACCTTCACTCGCCGGCAGTGGTTTTTGAATGGAAGGGGAGAGGAGCAGCGCTGGTTTTGGATTAGAATGGGAGAGGAGCGATGTTGGTTTTGGACTGGAACAGGAGAGGAGGGGCGGTGGTTTTGAAATGGAAGAGGAGAAGAGCGGCGCTGGATTTAGATTGGAACGGGAGAGGAGTGGCGGTGGTTTAAGAGGAGAAGAGCAGAAGAGCGGCGCTGGTCTTGGAAGTATTTTTTTGTTGTTTTGCGTATTTTGGGTCAAAGTTTGACCACGTACTGTATTTGACAAGCAAAATGTGAATGCATGTCACCAAAAATTGTATCATTTGGTTCGTATCTGAATGTACTTTCAAGTTATATTATTTTTGCAATGTATAACATATATTTTATGTGCGAAAATCATGGTCAATTATGACCCAGAACAAAAGGGAGACTAGTTAATGTGGGGTCGCTTTCTTAATTGAAGGGTAAATTGATTTTGATTTTGATCCAGTCACAGCGCGTCGACCCTCTCGTCCAATCCTAAATCGCTGCCGCACGCTCCTCTCCCTCTTCTCCATTGCAAAACCACCTCCTCTCCTCTCCATCATCTCCATTCCAAAACCACCGTCTCGCCTCTCCCTCTTCTGATCTTCTCCATTGCAAAATCACCTCGTCTCCTCTCCATCACCTCCATTCCAAAACCACCATCTCGCCTCTCCCTCTTCTCTATTGTAAGACCATCGTCTCTCCTCCCATCTTCCAAAGCTAGGACCGGACCTCTCCGAAGGACATCTATGGAGAGGATGCAGCAGCGAATCAGGCAGATCGCCGGCAGTGACCAGGCAAAGTTAGCCAGGTTGAAGGAGATCCTTACTTGGTTTGACAATGAGTGGGAGATTTCGAGGATGGTGCGGGCCATGTGGCAATGTATGCAAAAGAGCGAGACGGCGGCGATGAGGGCGACGATGTACATGTACTCCTCGGCGGCAGTCACGCCGCAGTCCTCCGAGTTCATCGAGTATCTCCTCTGGGAGATGGAGCAGACAGATTCGCCCGAGGCGACAGTCAAGCGGAGGTGGTGGGCGTACAGGTCGAAGGTCGAGCACCCAGAGGATAACGAATCGATCGAGTATGGTGTGCCGTTCGTGAGGGTGCAGAGCCAGTCGGAGCCACAGGAGTATCCGTTCTCCCACCGCAAGAGGAGGCCGGATGGCGTGACATCGCTTCCCCGCCGTTCTCCACGGTTCCCTCGATGCTCGCCTTGTTTCAACGGTGGTGGTAAGGTTTAAGGTAAGCTTCGCACTAACCTAATCTTCCACCTGCTCACACTTACAATCAGTGTGACAGCTAATGAAAATCATGCTTACAATCAGTCTCCGAGTACTACGCCAATCACCCTAAAATAGCTCTGGACCTTTGGGTCAAAGTTATGACACGGCGTACAAATAAATAAAAATAGATTGGTGCTTCTTTCAGAAAAGAGCACTCCCTAGAAAACTGCCAATATAAGCTGGTAGTATTTGGTTAGAGGATTTGCTGCCGAGAAAGATCCGTCCACAGAGAGCGCCACACATCCCACTGGTGGTGGTGGTTGACAATGCGTGCCTGCAGCATGGTTGGGGTCGGTAATTTTTACTTGGCACACCTTGCACTCTACATATATGCCGGTTCCATACGTACATTTGTGCAGTTCCACCAAAATGCAGCTGAATAACCCTGTTTGCACAGATAATGAAAAGGCGTGATTACATTATAGTGGCACTAGTTGATGAAACACACAAAATAAATAGAAGAAAGTATTGCGATAATATCATAGTATGCCATGCTGCGAGGGCGAGATGGGCCCTGCGACGCCTCATACGGTACACCTCATACTAGACATCGTCCCAAGTCTCCCAGATACACCTTCTGCCAGTGATGAACATCAGTGTACATCGGTAGTACAAGGAGGCGCCTTGAGACATTCAAATCTCTATTTTTGTACATATCAACTAAAATTAAGCACCCAGTTTGCAGAAACGCTTAAACATTAACAATGGGACTAGTTGATGAAACATACATTAACAAAGAGAAGCACTTTCTTTATCTACATTGGAAATAAAATGATAGAGAGGACACTCGCTCTATTTTAACTGTATTATTACTTCATTTTATCAGTGACACTAGGGTCGAGCAGGTGGCAAATGAGGTGTACCGTGCTTCGCAAGGATGGAGGACGGGGGTGCTTAGACTGGGATGCTGAAGCTGGCTCTTTCAGTCACCAACATGGATGATTCAATTCATGGGACCTTTTGGTGCAGTTCACCTAAAATGAAGCAATGTCCCGTGAGCTAGCAGCTTCTTCTTCAAATTTTTTTAAGAAAAGGGATCCAACCCCGATTCCATTTCCATGAGAAAACTAGGCCCACAGAGCTTCTTCTTCATTAGTTGCAATAAAATTGAGCAACATCAAGGTTGGTTGTGAAGCTCCTGGAATGCTCAACTATAATTTGGATATCATTTGTGCAGTTCAACTAAGATCGAGCATGAAATGTATATCTCTGTTTGCACAAAAAAGGTGGAAAGGAGGGTGACTAAAAAGTGATGAAACATGCATCAAATGAAAAGAAGCATGTTCCTTATCTAAATGGCAATCCTACAAGGATGATAGCAATTTCTAAAGCAGTGGCATTGCTAGATATTAGTGTGGGCATTAGGATTAACTATGACAACCGTTAAATACGATATTACTTTGGGCACGGGAGAGTAGGCGGACTAGGACAATTGCATTTCTAACGAAAAGAACCAACTTATCTTAATGGGAAATTTAGCAGGACATGTAAAAAAGTGTCATTGATTCATATTACTGGAGGCATTACATTGAAAACAACATTGGTTTAATGTGTCCTTACTTTTAACTGTGTGACTGCTACATTTTACCAGTGACATTACATAAGAGTGGCTCGGGGCAACAAACATCAGAACATGATATCTGGGTTGGTCCCATTTTTGTTTGGTATAGCCACCTTATACTATGTGAGGCTAGCAAATCTAGTGCTAGACTTATTCTATTGACGTGTCCCCCAGTCCCCACTTTCTTTCCTTTTTCAACCAATAGATCGGGTTTATATTGAGTTTGTACTGCGTTTCCCTTTATTTCCCTATTAGACCTAGAGACCAGTTGGATAGCCAGTCTCTGCTACTTTCGCCCCTGTTATTTCCTCTTTCGACCAAGTCCTAGATTCAGGTAACAAATCCTCCCCCACCCCCACCCCCTTTCTTCCTTGTTTGAACCAAGTAGTACTAGATTCAAGTGCATGAACTAGTTTTACCTCTTAAACGTAAAAAAATTAGGTGGTTTTCGAACAGCCGATCGATCCTATCTACGAGGGGGCCTGAGAAATAGTAAAAGATACAAATGCAGCGACGTCAGGAGCTCGGGAAGTAGAGCAAGGCCGGTTTCGAAGGAAGTTATACCTGATGGTCGCCGGGATGTCGCTAGGTGGGCGGCGGGAAGCCGGATCTGCCCACACTACGGCAGCGAGGAAGAAGGGGTCGGAGGCCCTCCCTCGCCAGCGGTGCTTGGGAGAGAACGGCAAGGCAGGCTGATCGGGACGCGCCAGCAGTGGGTAAGAGCCATCACCGAGGACGACTGCGTGAATGTTGCACCTTCTCACCTTCCCCGGCAGAGAGGATCCGGCTGGATCTGTGACCAGCGGTGAGCAGAGAGAGAGAGAGAGAGAGAGAGAGAGAGAGAGAGAGAGAGAGATAGAGAGAGAGAGAGAGAGAGTGTGTGTGGCCACCGCTATCGTGTTTAGATCTGGAGAGGACGAGACAGTGTGAAGAGAGCAACACTAGCAAGCAAGTGCGGAGGCTCCTGCCTATATAGTGGAGTAGTACTAGTTTTCTTTTATCTACCGGAGCTGGCTTGACCTCGTCAATGACTGTTGAGAAGTCTTCATGCACGTGGCCCGGAGGCGTAGTTGTCGTCATTTTGATCTGAAGCGCCGGATTATAACATATAACACGAAAAAATGCCACATGACAAGAAATCATAACCTCACTGCCCAAAGGAGACAACATGAATCCCTACGGACAAACTAGATGAGGAACAAAGCTCAAATCAAAGATAAACTCATAGAAAAGGAGTTCGTCGATAGATGTCCTAATTAACATAGCCGGCTTGACCTAGATGGCAACCAGGTAGTCTTCGTGCATGTGCCCCCAATGACTAGCCCAACTCAGTTGTCGTTGTTTAACCCTCGCGGTGATCCGAAGCACATAGATGACAAGAAACCTTTTTTTAGATTTCTCACCACAACTACAACCATGTACAACACAGCCTGCACGATATGTAGATGATAGCCAATCCAGGCGTGTCTGCTGGAGTCTGGTCACATGCATGGACGAACTGATCTTCCATGTCTTGCAGGGATCGTCCAGGCACCAACGTAGTACAACACTTCTCTAGTACTATCGCTCGTCTCCCTCTTCTATTAAGTCACCCGACTTGCGGGGCCGGGGAGTGTGCCTATGGTCGGTTCTCAATTGCGGTCCCACATGTGTGTGCAAACGCAAATGACGCGCGTTCCATTCGGAGAGCAGCGTGACAGACTGACCGACCGTCTGGGGTGCGACGCGAACGCGATGGGCGTGTTGTATACTCCGTACATGTGTATCCCCGTTTTCTAGAGGCTTTGCTCCATGGCGCAATCCATGGATACAAAATTAGTATATTGTAATATTTAAAAGTCGAGGGCGGGGCTTTTCCTGCGCAGTAGGCGGGGAAGTTCCGCCTAGTCGGTTCGATAGAGATGCGAGAAGACGAGGGAGTAGGCTACTACAAACGTAGGGCTGTGTGATTTGACAGTGAGTTACTGATGGACATGTGGGGCCACGTGATTTGACTTGCCATTATCATTTTAACTGCGGCGCTACGACCGGCATGAGTCTCCATATTCCTGACCACCTCCATACAGGTGCCTCTCCCAATGCTCCACCATGTAGTAGAGGCTGGCTCTTGCATGAGAGCCCACTTCTCCACTTTTCCCTTGCCTCTCTTTCCTCCACATATGCAAAAATGCCATGTAAAGCGCACTATTGTACTTAGGTTGGTCTTAATGGAGAGTATCATATACTAGTATCATGCATATGGTACTTTTGTATGATACTACATCCGTAATGCATAGTATCATGTGTTGGTATCATAGGATAGTTTATTTATTGTCATGCATGACACATAGTAGCACATCATTTAATATGATACAGTATCATATTATGATACTCAGCTCTCTCTTTTCTTCATTTAATTCGACGTCACCTCATCAAGATTGCATAGTTGGCATGCATGATACTAGTACCTATGATACTCCCATTACAAGCAGCCTTACTTGCTCCTACAAGTGCTAAGCTTGCCACATAGGCATAAAGTCTAATGTGGCAAGTTAATCAAGAAGAGAGAGACTAGTTTGGTGACCCAAGGAAGAAATGGTGCTAAGCGTGTGTACCTAGGTGAAAAGTCAATTTTGAGTCTATAGTTAATTAAATGAAGCAAACTTAGCAACAAAAAACTAATAAGCACACCATTTCATTGGAAGAGGTCACTCCTTGGCAAATGCAATAAATACTAGTACTCCCTGTGTCCCATAATATAAGAATGTTTTTGGCACTACACTAATGTCAAAAACGTTCTTATATAATGGGACGGAGGGAGTACGAAGAAAGACATAGAGAGAAGTAAAAAACACTTATAGCCAACCTTATAGCTAACCTTGTTGTAGTATGAGTGACTAAGTGATGACTATGTATGACATGCCAACATCAGATAGCCTAACACACCGTGTTAAATCTCCAAGGGCGCGACCGCACGAGCGACGCGACGGTCGTGGTAGGCGCGACCATGATACGGGCTGCTGGCAGCCCTTGGATCTGAGATCAAACGGTCGCATGCCAAGTTGCTGAAAATTTGCAGAATAAACCCCAGGATAGGATATTCACCCATAGGTCTAGAATCACGCCATGCAACCATTCGATCTCAGATCCAAGGGCTCTCGGAAGCCCGTATCATGGGAGAATGGAAAGCCACTACCCTGCCGTTCACACGCTGGAAGTTCGCTTCTACTCGTCCCCGCACGCCCTTTAATACTATGGCGGTTTGCTCCTAGTCGTCCCGTCCTTTCACATTACGGCAGTTCCACTAATCCTAACCCTCCTCCCAAATCCATGGCATCCCAAATCTCCATCATCGGCGGTGAGTACAAGGTTAGAACCATCACTGGCGATGAGTTCGATGTCATCTACACCCGTTCTTCCGCGACGGTGAAAGGATGCCTTTCTTGCTTCAGACGCATGTTCGAAAACTCAGATGATGAGTGGGTCGATGGACTAGATGTTGAGTACACCACAGTCCTAGGACGAGAGAAGGATCTAAAGGACGAAGAGAGGAAGAAGCCCGTCGTGATCCAAGTTTGCGTGCATGACTTATGCTTGGTCTACCACATATGCCATGCCGTCTTTGAATGCCTGGATTTTATGGACTTCCTCGAGAGCAACCTAGTCAAATTCGTTACTGTAGACTTTAGTAACGACAAATAAGTCCTGGGTCGGATAGGCCTCGTTGTAGGCAACCCCTTCGACCTCCAAAAGAATCGGTTGGTGTCCTCTCGTCAGCCTTCAATGCTGACCCTGGCAGGAGCCATGGTTCATCCTTAGTACGGTAAACTGGAGAAACCTCCATACACGTTTCATCCTTATGCATGGCAGCGGAATGTACCAGATATAGACCACATCCACTATGCTGCAATGGATGGCTACCTTTGTTTCAATATCTACAAGGGTTGGATGAAGAGCAAGAGCCAAGTGTGTGGTTCAAGCAAAGAAGTATCGGCCAAGAGGAAGAGGGACAAGGACGAAGTCGAGGACGTGGACGAGGACTCCAAGTAAGGTGGCAGTGCCATTGCTCATGGTGGTTCTAATGTAGTGTCTACCGGAATAGTTGCAAAGTTTAATTTCAGGTGTGCTTAAGTTAATTTGAGGAGTGTGTTGTGCTGAGCCCCCAGCAGAACTATGTTATGTTTCTTCTCGTTACTTTAACTCTTCAGTACGTACATACTGGTATTTCTTACATTTCATCTTTTAGTTGGTATAGTACTACCACTCGTTTCTTCACATTATATACGTACAATATATATGGCCAACATTATATAGCCAACGGTTTAGTTGTCAAAGAATTTCAAGGTGCTTAGTTTTGTCAAAGAATTCTAGGATGTTTAGTTTTATTTGAGGGGTGGGTTGTGCTGGACACCATTATTGTGACTAGCCTTTTTAATAGTACTATATGCATAATTTGGCGACGAGCGCTCTCTATATGTACCACCTTTTTTTTATTTCAAGTTTTGCTCCATGGCGCAATCCATCGATACTACTACTGTACAAAAGTATACATTTTTTAAAAGGCTAGAGGGCAGGGCAGTCTAGCTTGGTCGGTTTCACGAGAGGCGAGGGATTTTGTGATTTGACGGATCATTACTGCTGGAAGGTGGGGCCATGTGATTTGACTGCTCGTATAAATGCGCCGACGACCTGAGGAGGAGCAAAGAACCGTGTGGTATACTCAATTTTTCCACTGGAGTAGTACTACGACGGAGGAGCATGAAACACGGCAGCCCAGTGCCATATGGCGATAAAAATGATCTAATTTGCTAGTCATCTCATTGTTAGCATTGTTCTATTCATTCCCTCAAAAAAAGCATTGTTCTATTCATGCCTCGCAGAGAACGTGACACGTGCGGCGAAACACCCGAAGCAAAAGATGAAACACAGGAGCAAAAGAAGAAGGAAGATTATGACCCCAAATGATCTAATTCACCGCGGAGTCGTAACTGCTTCTTCATTGCCTCCAGGACCCCCATCTCCTTGCGCGTCTCCTCTGCCATCTTCTTCATTCTGTCCATGACGCGGGATTTCTCGACGCGAGCCTTCATCATCTGTTCCACGGCCGCATCACGTACCTTGATAGCAGCCGGGTGCTCGATGCGGAGCTTCACCAACTCCTCCTTCTGTTTCATGACTAGGGCCTGCAGCATCTTCATCGAGGAACTACTATTCTCATGCAGCTTCTTCCAGCTGGCGTTCCTCTCTTTCAACAGGTCGATCTCGTGGCAGAGCTTCGCCTTGTCCTCTTGAAGTCGCAGGATTTCGCCGGTCGCCTTCTTCTCCAAGGCAATACTCTTCTTCAACAGCATCACCAAGCCGGTGGTCAACTCCCCCTGCTTATTGAGCTCAGCGGGCATGTCGTCGAGGATCTCCTTCAGCAACTCCACCATGCCTTGGATGAACTCCTTCTGCCTATTGAGGTGCTTATTGAGCTGATAGGGCATGCCGTCAAGGGATAACGACTCCAGCGCCGCCGGCTCGGCATGTTCGCATTCGTGCCTAGGGCGCTCCTGGGAGCCATCGCCTGCCTGTGAGAGATCTTTCGAGGTCTCTGCGTATCAGCGAGCCCTCTCTTTTTTTCCGCACCCTTGGTTGTCGCGCCCTTGTTACAAGTAATTCTCGACCTAGAGCTCTGCTCACCGGCCATGGCAAGGACGGATGAAGAAGAAGCACTTATGAGGAGGAAAGGTAGAGTAATTTTCGGTTAGGTAGTTCCCCTTTTTATAACCTAAGTACTAGCACTAGTACTAATACCTGCATAGTGGGAACACGCTCAGGTTTGGTATGTACTAGTAGGTGTGAGCAAGATTTCGAATGTGATGGGAACAAGGTAAAGATTAATTGATAGTTTTGGTTTCGAGGCCCGAAACGGCTCCCGATGAGTTTAGCGGAACATAAATTTCAAGTAGACTACACTGCTCAAATGCGCAAATATTATGTTACTGTCAAAAATTGGCACAAAATACGAAGGAGACCAATGGAAGTACTACTAGCAACCCATGATTTAACTACTCGCATGCGCGCAGTGGAGTAGTAATGTCTTTCTTCCGCCCTCACGTCCACTCAATTTGCATGCGCTGTATTAATTGACCATCAATGAAGTGAACGACTTTACACGCATCAAATTATCACATGGGGTGGATCTTGGTACAAAATTGCGTCCGCCCGTGTACCCGCGTGTGCGTGCGAGGGAATGAGTGCATGTGTGGCATGCATGCACATCTTCGCTTCGTGCATGTACTGACAGTATGGCTCAGGGAGGACGAGTACATTCTTCTAGAACCAGCAGCACATCACTGTGATCAATCCACACAAGGAGTTCGCGACAACGCCTCCACATGTGCCATGTGGCTTCATGAATGTAGCGTGCCATTGGAATTCTAATTTACGTGTTTTGCACATACTCGAAGTACTAGTAAGGTACACGTGCATTGCACGCATCAGATTTTGCAACCAAATTATGAATAAATACCACACTATAGCATGTAAGCTCTGAGTCATATATGCCTGATGTAGACCTTCATTTAATTCTTATAGTTCATCTCATTCAAAATCAATTAGTTTTCATTAAAAAGCTAAGAACACGGGAATAGGAAAAACATGGGATTATAGTGGAATGTCGTCTTGAATCCTACGAGTGTTTGATTGTGCATAGAAAAAATGCAGAATTCTTTCAAAGAGGTTTGAGTGGATGGGATGTTTCCTATTAAATCTAGTGCAAATGAATCATATGGAAAAATTCCTATGGTTTACAATCCTACGAATCAAACAACCAATATAGGAAAAATTCCTAATGATTAGAATCCTCCAAATTTCCTTTGAATCAAAGAAGCCTAATCTATTTTATGATTCATGGAATTGTGCGTTGTAAAGCATAAAGTAAAAGCAAATAATGGCAATTCAACTAGAAAAAAAGTTTGGGCAGTTATGATATGGAAGATTCTAGAACAAAAGAGAACCACTGTTGTTTTGAGGTTTGTGCATTATGCTTAAGTTCAACCATGGAGTCTGCTAGATTCTACATGTGGAAAAATCCGGTGGGGGCCTAGAAGATGGTGCGAGGGGCCGAGTGGAGGGAGACTAGGAAGGAATGCACAAGTGCGAGATCGATATTTAAAGAGAGGGGGCGAGAATGTGCGCTGTTGCGCGCAGTGGCGGAGCCATGAAAAATAAATGAGCTAGGGGCCCAAGCATTGCTAATCCTTTATGAAAGATCGAGGATGTCGCCTGGAGGGGGGGTGAATAGGCGCTTTAAAATAATTATGGTTTAGGCTTGAACAAATGCGGAATAAACCTAACGGTTAATTTGTCAAGCACAAAACCTAAAACAACTAGGGTCACCTATGTGCACCAACAACTTATGCTAAGCAAGATAAGCAACTATGTGATAGCAAGATATATGACAAAGAACAATATGGCTATCACAAAGTAAAGTGCATAAGTAAAGGGCTCGGGTAAGAGATAACCGAGGCACGCGGAGACGACGATGTATCCCGAAGTTCACACCCTTGCGGATGCTAATCTCCGTTTGGAGCGGTGTGGAGGCACAATGCTCCCCAAGAAGCCACTAGGGCCACCGTAATCTCCTCACGCCCTCGCACAATGCAAGATGTCGTGATTCCACTAAGGGACCCTTGAGGGCGGTCACCGAACCCGTACAAATGGCGACCCTTGGGGGCGGTCACCGAACCCGTACACTTTGGCAACCCTTGGGGGCGGTCACCGGAACCCGTCAAATTGCTCGGGGCGATCTCCACAACCTAATTGGAGACCCCGACGCTTGCCCGGAGCTTTACACCACAATGATTAAGCTCCGAACACCACCAACCGTCTAGGGCGCCAAGGCACCCAAGAGGAACAAGATCTAGGGTGCCCAAACACCCAAGAGTAATAAGCTTCTCAAACTTCACTTCCACGTATCGCCGTGGAGAACTCAAACCGATGCACCAAATGCAATCGCAAGGGCACACGGAGTGCCCAAGTCCTTCTCTCCCAAATCCCACCAAAGCAATAATGCTAGGGAGGAAAATGAGAGGAAGAATGAAAGAAGAACACGAAGAACTCCAAGATCTAGATCCAAGGGGTTCCCCTCACTTAGAGGAGAAAGTGATTGGTGGAAACCTGCATCTAGATCTCCTCTCTCTTTTCCCTCAAGAACTAGCAAGAATCATTGGAGGGATTGAGAGTTAGCAAGCTCGACGAAGGTCAACAATGGGGGGAGAACACGAGCTCAAAGGATAAGGTTCATTGGGGAAGAAGACCCTCTTTTATAGGTGGGAAAAAAATCCAACCGTTATGCTCACAGCCCGCACAAAGCGGTACTACTGCTCCAAGGAGCGGTACTACCGCTAGAGCGGTAGTACCCCTTTGAAAAACAACAGAGAGGAGGCAAAAGGACAGTAGGGCCGCCGAAGCGGTACTACCGCTCGTCCTCACGGTACTACCACAAGTGGTAGCGGTACTACTGCTTGCGAGCGGTACTAAAAAAATACTTCCGTGCCTACTTCCGCTGATCAAAACACGAGATTTTGGTCTGGAGCGGTACTACCGCTTAGGAGCCGTGGTAGTACTGCTCTAGAGCGGTACTACCGCTCGGGAGCCGCGGTAGTACCGCTCTGGAGCGGTAGTAAAAAAATTACATCCGCTCTAGTCGCGGTAGTACCGCTGCAGCCTTTACCAAAACAGCCACAACTTTTGCAAACGGACTCCAAATTCAATGAAACCAAGTTTGTTGGAAAGCTAACGACATGGGCTAACACAATATTGATAGAAATATCAAAAATAAGCCAATGAGAAAAGGCCCATAAGAAAATGGTGAGAACCCTTCCTCGGAAATGACCGGTAAAACCTCCAACACCGAAAACATCATAGAAGACGCATGCGAACTCCGTTTTCGATGAACTCAAGCTTGTCATCAAGATGACCATAAGCTCTAAGACTCACAAAGATAACCAAACAAGAACCAAGAAACATGATGCAAGGATGCAATGGTTTGAGCTCTCTACTAACAATACGATCAAGCTACCAACTTGAGAGCCCCCTTGATAGTACGACAAACGATCCTATAACCCGGTCTCCCAACTACCACCATGAGACCGGTAAAATAGAAAACCTATCAAGGGAAAACCTTTGCCTTGCACATGGTCCACTTGACCTAGATGATGACGATCTTGACTCCCTCAAGTTGGACCACCTTTCTTGATTGCGATGGCTCGATAAAGACTAGATGATTGCTCCCCCATAGTCCACTATGGGTGAGCCACTCTTCGGCTCATCTTCACAAGTCCATTGTCACCACAATGGGTGGCAAGCTTCAGGCACTTGATCTCTTCGTGATGCATCACTTAAACTTGCACACCGCATCCTAACCCCACAAAGAACTCTCACGAAGACCATGGGTTAGTACACAGAGCGTAATTGACAATGCTTACCATACCATGGGATCACTTGATCCCTCTCGGTACATCTTCTACGCTCTGTGAGTTGATCAACTTGATTCACTCTTGACTTAGTCTTGATCTACCTTGAATCTTTCCAACTCTCTTAATTTGGATGATGTCTTGAAGGTAAACATGAATGATCACACAATCTTCTTCTTCAAAACATGCTTGCAATAAGCTCAACACTCACATGACCAATCTTTGGATAATTCCTTACTAGCACCTTGGTCAACTCATAAACTCCTTGAAACCAACACATGGACTTCAAGAAAAGCCTATGGACAAAACCTTCAAATATAACTCAAGGCAACCATTAGTCCATAGAGATTGTCATCAATTACCAAAACCAAACATGGGGGCACCGCACGTTCTTTCAATCTCCCCCATTTTGGTAATTGATGACAATCACTTTCAAGAGAGTTTATACAAGGAGTTATGCATCACCGTGCAATGCAACAACCGACATGAGAATGGGATGCAAATGCTTAGGAACCAAAACCAAAGCAAGGAGAAAACTCTAAAGACTTCTCCACAAAACTCTCTGAAACTCCTCCCCCATTGGCATCGATTGCCAAAATGGGTGAAAAGCTTAGAAGGCCAATATAAAGAGTGTTCCTCCATAAGTTGTGTATCTCTCAAAAAGAGAGTGGAATGCAATACACATATCCAATGGTAAATACTTGGAGGAAGACAAACTATATTGAGGCCCAAAGATTGCAAAAGAATGATATACCACAAAGACATAACAAAGAGAGAAACAAGAAATCGAGCAATCAAAAGATACCAATTGAAGCAAGCAATCAAAGGATATCAATTGAACCAACTAGACCAAAGATCCTATGAGCCACATGAATGAAGGATATTATGATATGAGCAAAGGAGTATTCTAAATAAGCTAGAGAAGCTCCCCATGATTTGTGCACACATAATAATTTTCGTATTTGGATACAAAGTGCACAAAATAGGATCATAGCTCCCCCAAAATCAATAGAAACAAACAACAAGTGCAACTAAGCATAAAGGAAACTAAGCCTAGAACTTGCAACAAACACATGGTTGAGCAACATGTAAAAGAGGCAACTTAAGAATAGGCTCAACCAAAATGATGTGTGTGAGTCATGGCGAAGCACTTGAGAAGACTAAAATTAGGATGAGCATTAAGCATCAACATAGTCTTGAAAGAATGAGGCACACGGTGCAAGGCCTATCATTCCCACACACAACTAGCAAATGGGTTCACAAGCTTACTAATATGCAAAAGAGAACCTATGCTTGTGACAACCCGTGGTGAAGATAGACGATTGAGATGCTCATCAAGATGAGGGATACCAATAAAGATGGAAAAAGCCTCGTAAAGATAAGCAAGAGGAAAATAATCTTCACCACACAAGAGTGCAACAAGATGCAATGATAGAGGACACGCACTCAAGGCAAAATCTTTCACAGAGACACCAAAGAAATAACATAAGAAAGACACGGGAGACGTGAAAGAAAGGATATCAACTAGAGATGTAGTTTCTCTCAAGTGTATAAGGTTCTAGGTAGACGAAATCATGATGATATATATATCTACAAAGAAGGATGTACACCCGAAATAGTTACAACACGAAGGAACAAGATATCCACAAGGAAGTCATAAATATACCAATAAGATATTTGCTTGAAAGCATAGCACTTGTCTAGATATGGTCTTATTGTATATAAATGAAGTCCAAACACACATCCATCAAAGACATCACAACTAGCAACATGAGATCATTCTTGGGATGCTTTGAGAAAGGAAACAAGTATCACAAGATATGAAATGAATATCATGCCAAGATACAACCTACACAAGTTTGAATGCAAGAAGGGAAAGCATGAATAGATACTTGTTACCGAGATATCATTGGAAGGATGTAGTAGATACCAATTGAAGGTAGATAATAGTTCATTGATCATCCTAGCTTGACTCCAATATGCACATGGTGACAACACCTTCCTTGAATGAGCCGAGTATCCAATGCATCTCCAATTGTTCCTAGAACAATAACACAAACAAAATGGCACCCAAACTCATTGGGACCAAAGAGTTAGAGAACCAACAATACATAGGACAAACTCCACATAGATATGTGCATATAGATATGAAAATGAATCTCATGCACATCTCATCCAATTTGAGACTTGGTGGAGTTTCCCCTATTGTCGGAGTAATGGGCCACGGGTAGGCTGACCCGAGCCCCAGAACCTTTCAAGACATCGGGGCAGGCCGCGCCCCTCAAAGCCGAGTCTCAAATGACGACTCCCAGATGAACCGAGTCTCAGATAACGACTCCCAGATGAACCGAGTCTCAAATGATGACTCCCAGATGAGTCGAGTCTCGGATGACGACTCCCAGATGAGCCGAGTCTCAGATGACGACTCCCAGATGAACCGAGTCTCAGATGACGACTCCCAGATGAACCGAATCTTAGATGACGACTCCCAGATGAACCGAGTCTCAGATGACGACTCCCAGATGAACCGAGTCTCAGATGACGACTCCCAGATGGGCCGACTCATGGCCGGCGACTTCCAGAGGAGCCGGCTATGGAGAGTCGGCCCACGACTCCACACTCATTGCGGGTACGACCACGGCGTGGCCGTCACCTCCTGCTTGCGAGGAGCCGGCGTGGCTACAGTGTGACGTACCGCCGGAGATCTCCGGCGTGGCCCGACACTGTAGCCATGCCAGACCTGACCTCGGCCACAGTATGTGGCGTATTGTGGCCACGATGGCCTACCTATACGGCTCAGAGATGACGGACCCGCTAGTCAGTGAGAGCTAGAAGACGGTGGATATGCCCAGAAGGCGGCCCCGTGGGAGTCGGCTCCCCGAAGTTGGCCAGCCCCTCTCACGGGTCCCAAGCGCCATTAACCAGACAAGATGGGGAGTAATGATAGTGATCGCCCGATAGATGGCGGCACTGTTGCCACGACCCAATGACCAAGCCTGCGTCATCAGAGGCACGGCTACAGTGCCGGACTCGCCGGCGGGGCCCGCGAGTCGGCGGGCCCCATCAGTCAGCGGAGAAGACGGCGGCCTGTGAGACAGACGGCTGGGACCCGCGCCCAGCCGGATTACCATTGTATCCCCGGGGGGTAGGCCTATATAAACCCCCCGGGGCACCCATGCAAAGGGTTCGCATCCATTAGCCTTAGACCCGATGATATAGGAAGAAGAGGGCTAGCCTTGTCTCCTTCTACCTCCAGAATACAGCTCTAGGAGCAACCTTGTAGTCACTATGCCTTAGTGATCATGCGGAGACCCCGCAGAGCAGCAGTAGGGGTGTTATCTCCCCGGAGAGCCCCGAAGCTGGGTAAGATTCGGCGGCATGCATGCCTTCGCCTAATCCCGTTTCCTGGCACCGGCGACGTTCTACTCGCTCCCACCATGATAAGCCATCCTTTGGCATATGTCGCACCCAACCCCTGACATTTGGCGCCCACCATGGGGCGAGGTGCACCGTCGTCCAGAGACCTACTTTGGACGGGAACCCTTTTCCTCCCCCGCGAACGTAGCCAGCCCGGCACGCCCGATGGCGCTTGCCCTGACGCGCTGCAAAGCGTCGACGACGCCTGCGCGGCGAGCTGCCTCGCTGACCTTCTCGGCGAGGTTAGCATCTCCGACGAGCCTGCATCCGATGCAGGCACGGGTGGCCCCGAAAGCCTCCTTGCAGGCCTCCTCGACCATCTCCATGTCGCCGGCGAGCCTGCTGTGTACTTGGAGTCCGTAGGCTCCACTGACCCGATGCTGGTCGACTCCGACGGCATGTCGCTCGACACGTTCCCCTCCAACGTGGTGATCTACGATGAGCCGCTCCCTCGCGAGGTGAGCGGCGGAAGCGCCATCACGGAAGTGCTCATCATCAGTCATGGCGAGCGCTCCGGTGAAGGAGATCATTACCCGCTCGACGCGGCTCTGCGAGACCAGACGGCGCCCATTTTGGAGGACGCTGACGCCGAGACGCTGGAGGCACGCCGCCTTCAGCTTGTCGAAGGCGCGAAGAAGCTGGCAAGCATGAGATGCTTGTCGAAGGCCTACCAACGTGAGATGGATCGCACTGTGGGCGGCTCGCCGGTGCCGACTGGGCCTAGCCGCCTAGGCGCGGTCCGACAGCGCGGCGCGGCCGTCGCCAACCTGTTCGGGGCCGATCGCCCCGTATATGCCACGCCTGCGGAGAACATCCGTGCCGCTCAGGCGGCAGCAGACGAGCTAGACAACTTCGAAGGCGAAGAGCGCCGCCTAATGATCGAGCGAGTCCAACGACTTCTCAAAGCGGCTGCCGCACAGAACGAAGCCGGCTGCCGCACGGAGGCGCCGCAGCGACAAAATGACGACTTACCTCCCCGCCGAGATCAAGGCGCGACGTCTCGGACGCCGACTGGCGGAGTCCGCGGAAGAAAGGAGAAGGATCCGGCTGTCAGCCACAGTCGGACTCGCATCACCATCAAGGGCGACCAAGACGGCCGCCCAAGAGCAGTGGAGCGGCAGGGCGACTACCTGCCTCCCCCGCCGATACTACAACAGGAAGATCAAGCCAAGATCTTTCCAAGAGGGCGACCTTGTGCTCCGACTGATCCAGCGGACAGCCGGCCAGCACAAGCTGTCGGCACCTTGGGAAGGCCCCTTTATTGTCAGCAAGGTGTTGGGCAATGACTCCTACTACCTGGTCGATGCTCAGAAGCCCCGAGCTCGCAAGAGAGACGACTCCGGCAAAGAGTCGGAACGACCATGGAACGCAAACCCCCTCCGAAGGTTTTACAGTTGATTCAGTATGTATCACACTACCCCTTTGTATTAAAGTACCGAGACTTCGGGCCCCCCGAGACGAGCTCGGGGACTGCCCCTTTTGATTATCTGTATGATAAGAATTATGCCTTCAAGTATGCTACTTCTTGCTATGCCGCTTGGTGCCGGGTTCGACTAGTCGGCCCAGGGATTCGCCGTCTGGCGCTATGAAATGTTTCCTGAAGTCGGACAAGTAGTGTGCGGTGCCTAAGCCGTCTCCTGCTAGAAGCCGCAGCTCGCAGAGCGACTGTTTGGTAAGCAGGAGTAAGGATGAATGGGCGTCCACACGAAAAATGGCTAAGGACCCAAAACATCAACATAGCTTAAGCCGGTTTCTAGGCCCCCTTTCTTACAAGCTGACTCACGAGTATTCGGCTTACTGCTTTCTATCCAACTTGTTAAATAAGCTCCAAAGAAAGGCAAGTACTTGCTTTCCCCAAAGTAGCCAGGCATTTGGCCCAGCGGCAGTCCGCAGAGCGGTCTGCCGGCTGGCAAAGCGGCAACTAGGGGAAGGCGGCAAAGGAAAAAGCCAAAGGAGCAATGAGCAAGGAAAGATAGGACTCGGATTAATATTTACATAAGCATAGGCCCATTGGCCGAATCTTCAGACAGAAGTTTAAAATACACCCCGTGGGTGGAATTGTGCAAATTAACAAGTTCATCAAAGACCTTCTAGAACAGATAAATAAAGCCAGAAGGCAGCCTAAGGAGTAGCAGACAGGTTCGGAGGGTCAGAGGAGACGGCGGTGTCAGGCGCCGGGGCAGTCGGCTGGGCAGTCTCGGCTTGATCGCCGCCAGCGGCAGTTGGCCCGGTCGGAAGCGGCTGGTTGCTAGAGGCGCGGTCGAGTTGAGGCTGGTCGCCCGCTCCGCCTTCTGGCACCTCCGTCTCGCCTTCGTCCTCCGCCTCGCCTTCTTCCTCGGTGCTGGAGTCAATCACCTCCGCCGAGTCCTCGCCATATTCCTGGTTCATCCCGAACCACTCTGGCGGCACTTCCTCGCCGCCTTTAGCCCGCTCGGGGACAAAGACACTGGTGTCCGTGTACTCGGCGATGGCCGCCGCACGCTCGACAAGGGCGCCCTCCATAGCCTCCTGCTCGGCCTGGGCCTCTGACCGGAATGCGGCCAGACGGTCCAGGTCCAGCCCCGGATACCACGCCTTGACGAACTCCAAGGCCCGGCGCGCTCTGGCCCGGGCCGAGGAACCCTTCCAAGCTTCAACACGGCCGGCGGCGACTTCCAGCCAGTCGGCGGTCCGACTGGCGGTGCACAGAGCCGGCATGTCTGGCCACAGAGCGGCAACCGCCTGGGCGCCGGCACGCTAAAGCCGGCGCATCCTCCGGTGGGCCGGACGAAGACGGGCCTCGATGCTCAGAAGCTGCTCATCGACGGTCAAGGGAGCGTTGGCAGCAATCACCTCACCGTTTGCCCTTCGCACCTCACGATCAGCCTCGATGGCCAGAGGGACTGCCTGCGAGTGGCCAGGGAAGAAGTCTGCCAAGACAAAAAAGAAGCAAGTCGAAAAATCAGAAGTCAGCCTGACACATAGTCGGAAATTTAAAGAAAGAAAGCTCACCATCAACGATATCCTCAATCTCGTGGAAGCCGGAAGTCAGCATCGCCTCCCTGTCGGTCCAGGAGGAGCGCTCGCTCTCGAACTCGGCCAGGAGCGCAGCCTCCTTCTTCTCAGCCTCGTCCTGCGCCTTCTTGAGCAGCTCCTTCTGCTCGGCCAGCTGCGCGGTAAGCAGATCGCGCTCCGCAGCGAGTTTGCTGCACTCCTCCCCCTTGGCGCGCAAGGCGGTGTTAACTTCACCCAACTGCTCCTGAAGAGTAGCGTTGGCCCCTGAAGAACGAAAGAAAGAGACAAACAAAGTCGTCAGCAAAGAAGATCGTCGGAATGATCCGGCCCGATTGCTCAGCAGTCGGCCCGAATCTCGGGGACTACAGCCGCGGGTGCGCCAGCGCGCCCCCGCGAAGAAGAGAGGGAAAAGAACTTACTCCGGCTCTCCGTCAAGTCGGCAGTCCGCTTGCTCAACTCCTCAACATTGCGGTTGAAGGCAGTGGCGCGGAGGTTGTGATACTCCTGCAAACAACGATGTCAGACAAAATAAGTACTTGGAACTCGCCAGAGGGAGTTCCGAGCCGCCTGCCCAGCAGCCGGCCTGAAACTCGGGGACTACACCCAGTGGGTGCGCTGGCGCGCCCCCACAGAGAAAAACAAGAATCAAAAAGAAGAAGGAAACGTACTCGGACGGCCGTCCATGCTGCCAGATGCGCCTTGGTGCAAGTTTGAAGGGTGTCGCCTTCAGCACACAGCTTCGCCTAAACGTCCAGAAGCGCTTGATTCAGCGGCGCAGTGTCGCCTCCGCGCAACCACCCGATGGGCGCGGCGCTTGTTGCCTCAGCGTCTAGGGCTGCCGAGCTGGCGGCGCCGGTCTCCCGAGGTCGCGGCGCCGAGGTCTCCCTCCCAAGACGGCGGCGCACCGGCGAGGCGACTTGGAGAAGCAGCCTCGCCTCAGACTCGTCCGCGGTCGGCGGCTCCGGCGGACCCGCCGGCTGTTTGCCGTGCGGTCTCCCAGACGGCCGTGGAGGCGGCGGTGGCGGCACGAGAGTGTCCGACATGGAGGCCTCGCCACTCTCCTTCTCCACGACAGGGTTCTCGGTGCCGGCCTCTCCGGTCTGTCCCGTGAACTCTGGAGGCGGCGGTGCAGAGGACAGTGGGGGGACGAGCATCGCCGATCGGCGACGCGTGGCCTCCTCGGCTCATCGTCTCGCCGCAAGAGCGGCTTCGGCGTCCTCCAGCCTCTTCTGGGTGGAGGCGGCCGCCTTCTCGGCCTCCACCTTCTCCAGACGGTCGGCCTCCTCCTCGTCGCACTTCTCCCGCGCGTTTCGCTCCGTCGCCTCCCGGAGGTCGGCGGCGGGGTCGACCCGCCGAGTATTGGCGAACGTCTCTGCCGACCCCACGATGGAGGGGACGGCGACTCTCTCAAGGAAAAGGGGGCCCTAAAAAAGAATGGAAGGAGTATAAAAGAAGACTCAGACAAGATTCACCGAAGGAAAATAAAAAAGCGTAAAAACTTACGCAGAGACTAGCGGCAGCCTTCTCACTTCCCTACAGAAGCGGTTGGCCTTCGCGGCCGCCTCCTCCCATTTGGTCGCGGCGGCCGCCCCCTTGAACTTCTTCAACTTGCCGCCGGGTGCACTCGGCCCGGCGTGATGCCTCTTCGCACCGCCTTGGCCAGCCAGGCCGGCGGAGGAGCCGGCGCCCGACAAGCCGACCCTCGGCTGGTGGCGCGGGGCGACTTCCCCTTCGGCATCATCATCAGGCCAGTCGGCGAAGGTGGCCGAGGGCCTGAAGCCGCCTATCGCTCCTCCTCCCCCGTCTTCGGCGTCGGCTTCCATCGCCGCCGCCCCCAAGTCGGGGTCGTCGACGTCGCTCTCCGCACGATCAGGGACAAACTCGCGGGGCTATCTCATGGCGCCGGCTGCAGGCTGCATGAGGGGGTTCTAGTTCAGAAGAAACCAACGAGAATCAGAAACCGGATTCGGCCGCAAAGAAGACAAAGCAATAAGGAGATGCGACTTACCACTGGTGGGGGGTTGTCGCGCGAGTACGGCTCCTTGCCGAACTGCCAGTCCTCCCCGAACTCGCAGTTCACGATATGATTCACCATGTTTGCCACCTCCGCGCGGGGCATCTCCTTGGTGCTCATCCGACTTGCGTCTCGGAGGCCGCTCATCTGACAGATCAGGTGAGGCCGACCTTGGAGCGGGAGAACTCGGCGCGCCACGAAGGCGGCCAGCAAGTCGGACCCGACGAGGCCCTCCGACTGCGTCAAGACTCGGAGTCGCTCTACGGCGGCGGCTCCGGCGGGAGTCAGTGTCTTGACCCGATGAGACCAGCTGGGGAGCCTCCCAGCTGGGGGGCCGGCTTCGTAAGCCGGCAGATTAACCCAGTCGCCGTCGGAGGCGAGGTTCTTCACGTAGAAGTATGAGCGCTGCCACATCCTCACCGACTTGATCAGCGAGATGGAAGGGAAGGGGTTGTCGTCCGTCGAGCGCCGCATCACGATGAAGGCACCGCATTGAGCCGGCACGCTGGCGACGTGCGTGCCAAGCTTAGAAGAGAAGAATTCCCCCCAAAGCTCGATGGTGGGGAGAACGCCGAGGAAACCTTCGCACAGAGTGGCGAAGGCAGAGAGCAGCACCACCGTGTTCGGGGTGAGTTGGTGCGGCTGGAGGCTGTGAAACTCCAAGAAGGAGTGGAAGAAGCCGCTCGCCGGCAGCCCCAGACCGCGCATGAGGTGCGAGTGGAAGATGACCCGCTCGCCCTCCTCCAGCGCCGGCGATATCTCCTTCGCCGGCGCGGTGCGGGCTCGCACGAGGTGTGCACCGGGGAGCCGGGGCGTCTTGCGGAGGAATTCAATGAGGTCGTCGTCGACCTCCGAGCCGTCCCACGTGCCGGAACGCACAGCCGGAGCCGCGGAGGCGGAGGAGGAGCTCATCGCTGGCTGGTGCGGTGTGGTTCTGCTCGCCGGCGGCAAGAGGGAGAGAGGAAGCAAGAGGAAGCGGGGGTCGAGGGAGATGGGCGCGCGTGCTATGCCGCTCCACTCCCCCCTACTTATAGCCTTGGATGCTGAGAAGCCGAGGGGGCGGGCGTGGGATTAACTGCGCCCAGAGCCCCACGTCGCCCCACGATTTACCCCACGAAGTTACAGCATGCAGTAACGGTGTGAGAAGCCTAACCGTTCGCGCGGCCGCAGTGGATCCGTCGCGTGCCGAGGCGCGGAAGTGGCGGGCCTCACCTGACAGCCCGTCCCGTCGCGCACGTGGGATGGCAGACTGTCCCTGCCGCGTGGCGCTGCGCGATAGGGCCACGGTGGGCGGTAGCAGGGAAGCGTATCAGGCACGCCGCCTGGTATCCCGCCACGACTTTCGAGCTCTCCACAGAGCGAGACGGCCCTCTACGAATCCGACTACGGATAGTCGGCCCAGAGGAAGACGGTAAACGAAGCCCAGATTCGACCACCGGAAGGATGAAACTGTTGAGGCCCCCCAGCGAGTCACTCTCGGAGCCTCACCAGCTTCGGGGACTACTGTTGGAGTAATGGGCCATGGGTAGGCTAACCCGAGCCCCAGAACCTTTCAAGACATCGGGGCAGGCCGCGCCCCTCAAAGCCGAGTCTCAGATGACGACTCCCAGATGAACCGATTCTCAGATAATGACTCCCAGATGAACCGAGTCTCAGATGACGACTCCCAGATGAGCCGAGTCTCGGATGACGACTCCCAGATGAGCCGAGTCTTAGATGACGACTCCCAGATGAACCGAGTCTCAGATGACGACTCCCAGATGAACCGAATCTCAGATGACGACTCCCGGATGAACCGAGTCTCAGATGACGACTCCCGGATGAACCGAGTCTCAGATGACGACTCCCAGATGGGCTGACTCATGGCCGGCGACTTCCAGAGGAGCCGGCTATGGAGAGTCGGCCCACGACTCCACACTCATTGCGGGTACGACCACGGCGTGGCCGTCACCTCCTGCTTGCGAGGAGCCGGCGTGGCTACAGTGTGTCGTACCGCCGGAGATCTCTAGCATGGCCCGGCACTGTAGCCATGCCAGACCTGACCTCAGCCATAGTACGTGGCGTACTGTGGCCACGATGGCCTACCTATACGGCTCAGAGACGGCGGACCCGCCAGTCAGTGAGAGCTAGAAGACGGCGGATACGCCCAGAAGGCGGCCCCATGTGAGTCGGCTCCCCGAAGTCGGCCAGCCCCTCGCACGGGTCCCAAGCGCCATTAACCAGACAAGATGGGGAGTAACGACAGTGATCGCCCGATAGATGGCGGCACTGTTGCCACGACCCAATGACCAAGCCTGCATCATCAGAGGCACGGCTACAGTGCCGGACTCGCCGGTGGGGCCCGCGAGTCGGCGGGCCCCATCAGTCGGCGGAGAAGACGGCAGCCTGTGAGACAGACGGCTGGGACCCGCGCCCAGCCGGATTACCATTGTATCCTCGGGGGGGTAGGCCTATATAAACCCCCCGGGGCACCCATGCAAAGGGTTTGCATCCATTAACCTTAGACCCGATGATATAGGAAGAAGAGGGCTAGCCTTGTCTCCTTCTACCTCCAGAATACAGCTCTAGGAGCAACCTTGTAGTCACTACGCCCTAGTGATCATGCGGAGACCCCGCAGAGCAGCAGTAGGGGTGTTATCTCCCCGGAGAGCCCCGAAGCTGGGTAAGATTAGCCGGCGTGCATGCCTTCGCCTAATCCCGTTTCCTGGCACCGGCGACGTTCTACTCGCTCCCACCATGATAAGCCATCCTTTGGCATATGTCGCACCCAACCCCTGACACCTATATATTGGGTCAAAGAAGGAAAACATGCCAAAGGAACTACATGAAGTTAAAATGCATGCTCAAGACTTTCAAGAATCGATACCAAAATACAAGGAAAAACCAAGTGAAAAGGATACCAAATGGAGAAATCATCACTTGGAAGATATCATTAAAAGATACATCAAGGAATGAGATATCCATTGAAACACCCAAAAAAATATGTCAAACTCCCAAAGGAGAGGATGGTTCCAAACAAACCAAGCTCTCTACAAAGTTTCATGTTGGCACAAAGTACCAAAAGAAACAACTTGCCATCCACCAACACACACTTAATATGGATCACAATATGAGTGTTTTATAGAAAATAGGATAGCTCCCCCAAGACTAGTGCATTATAGAGAATTTGCATTTGAATACAAAATGCACAAGGTGGGATCACCACTTTCACTATATCTAGAAAACACTAAACAAGATCAAGAAAATAACAAGATCCACGAGTGGTATGGAAAACAATGGGAGTTGACACAATCCTAGGCACGAGATAAGGCCAATAAAAGCAAAGGCCAATGTAAAGATGATCAATAATTTCTACCACACATAAGTGAGTACCAATTGTCGTAAGACAAGAAGTATGTGGAAATAATTCCCGTTGGTAGATAGCAAGGATATCCAACATCATCTTCACATCAAACACAAGCAAATTGCAACTTGTAGAGCTAACATGCTACCTAGAAACACGATAATCTACAATATCAACACTAGGTGACAATATATCAAATGTACATATTTTCTAGGCTAGTAATATACATAGCATATTACTCCCCCGTAATGTGATACCAATGAAGAAAACTTAACAAGAGGCAATAAGAGGATCCAACAAGAGATAATTAATGGACAATTTAGAATTTGAATTTCTCATGAGAAGACATACCACATAGTGACTAGATAATCTTGTAATATCAATACTAGATGGTATTCCTCATGTACACACACTTATAGGAGTGTGAGGTGCACAAAGCACATCACTCCCCCATAATGGGATATTCCATTAATCTCTCACAAGAGCCAACTAAGATACAAACAAGATGCACAAAGGCTCAACACACAACTCACACGTACATGAAGTGCACACCAACATACATACACATTTTCTAGGCTTGTAATATGCACTTAGCATATTACTCCCCCATAATGTGATACCAGTAAGAACTTAACAAGAGGCAATAAGAGGAACAAACAAGAGATAATTAATGGACTATTTAGAATTTGAATTTCTCATGAGAGATATACCACCAAGCGACTAGATAATCTTGTAATATCAATACTAGATGGTATTCCTCATGTACACACATTTATAGGATTGTGAGGTGCACAAAGCACATCACTCCCCCAAAATGGGATGTTCCATTAATCTCTCACATGAGCCAACTAGGATACAAACAAGAAGCAAAAAGGCTCAACTCACAACACACATGTACATGATGTGCAAACCAACACACACATACTTGATTGCTCAAGATAAGCAAGTTGGAAGCACAACATATACAAACACATGCAAGGAACAAAACCAACACATGCAAGGGGGGCAAGTAACTTTCAAAGTAAACAATTTAAGTACAAGTTACCGCAAGGAGGCACATTGGATATAAGATAGAAACTTGATAATCCAATTGACTTGGGTTGAGACAATAAGAATGATGAAGTCCCCTTAATTCTTCGTAATGTAGCCAAGTCTCCAATGCCCTCCAACCAACACCTATTGATCAAGTTTGAGCTTGGTGGTCCCCAACCGAGTTGGGTCCTAAGAGGTTAGTCACAATAGGCTTGGCTACCCAAATGCTTCTTTTCTTGACACCACTTTGAGTACCAACAAACCTGGAAAACACATTGCCAACCTTATCCTTCCCAAGAGAATAGACATCATCAATAATAATTGGGTTGGATAAGTTACCACTAGTGCATGAAGAAGCGAGGTGACCTTTCTCACGGCATAGGTAGCAACGTCTACTCTTCACTTTCTTCTCACTTGATTTCTCAACTTGAGAAGCATTAACTTGAGTCTTCTTGGGAAGAGGCCTTTCTTCAACTTGAGGTTGAGCATGTGATTGAACTTGTGCCCTCTTCCCTTGTTGCTTGAAACTAATGGCCTTCTTCTTCAATGGGCAAGATCTAACATGATGCCCTTCTACTTTGCACTTGAAGCAAACAATCTTGGCTGAATTCTTGACTTGTTCTTGGCCCTTCTTTTTGTTCATCTTGGACTTCTTCTTCTTATTGGAGTTGAATCCAAGTCCACCTTTGTCATTGGGGGATTTTTGCACACTCAAGATATTGTTGAGTGTGGATTTCCCTTGATAACTCTTTTCCAAGTCTTTCTTAAAAGAAGTGACTTGGGCCTTGAGCTCTTTGATTTCATCTACATGGTTAGTCTCAACACAAGTACTAGAGGAAGTATAAGCTTCATTGTTAGAGCAACAAGGCAAGGAAAGCAATTCATCACAAGATGTACCAACATTGTGAGTAGATGAATTACAAGGACTAGCACATGGCAATATACTATTTTGACTAGAAGTAGTGCTAGTATCCACATGAGGCTCACTAGATGTTACCTTGGAAATCATGGCCTCATGAGCTATCTTTAGCACACTATGGGATACTAGAAGATCATCATGAGAGCTTGAGAGCTTTTCATGACTTTCTTCCAATTTCCCATAATTGCTATATAGCACCTCAAGTTGAGCCCGTAGCTCAACATTCTCCTTCAAAATGGATGCTTCACAAGTCATAGAGTTAGTAGCACAAGCATCATCATTTACAACAATAGGAGAAGACAACTTGGCAAGCTCTTTTAAATAAGAAGCTTCAAGTTGGGCATGAGACTCGGTGAGTTTGATGAGCTCACCCTTGATGACCCTTGAGCCATTTTCGAGGTGCTCAAAATCCTCAAGGAGTCTAGCATGAGAAACTTCAAGCTTAGCATTTTTAGTTTTGAAATCATTGGCCACCTCAAGAGCTCTATCATGAGACTCCCTCACTCTAGATAATTCTAGAGCAAAAGTCTCCTCAAGAGATTCGGAGGTGGTTTGTTCATGTTCAAGAGCTTGAGATAGCTCCGCGATCTCATTTGCTTAATCACACCCATGATCTTCCATTTTCTCAATGGTGACCTCATGCTCCTCGAGATGAGATTCCAACTCCTCAATATATTTCTTGCCCTCAATGGCAATGGACATAATTTCCATGAAGTTGGAACGAGCAATTTTATTTTTATGAAGAGCTTTAAAAAGAATTTCCCCCTTAATTTTTAAGGAGGCAACATTATCATTCTCTTCATCATAATCAACATCATCATCATTCTTGCCATTATCAATATCATCACAAGATATATTGGGATTCAAATTGGGAGATACCTTTGAGGCCTTGGCCATAAGGCAAAATGCAATAGATGATGATGTAGGATCCCTTGAAGCACCATAAAACACCACTTCTTGTTCCATGGAGTGTTGGCTTTCCTCTACATTGTTAGCACAACAATTCGAGGAAATAGATGCATTTTTATCATGGCAACAAGACATAGCAAGCATATCATCATGAGATCTAGTCACGCAATTTCTACAGGATATGCAAGGACTATCAACACAATCATGTGAAACATTTGGAGTGCTCGAAGTGTTAAAGTCCAAAGAAGGAGCATTGCAATAATATAGTGATGAAGGATCATCCACAATAAGCATACTATCATCATTGCAATGACCAACACTACTCACCATATCATTACCTTATGGCAAACCACATGTAGGTGAAGTAGAAGAAGTTGAGAAGACTATACGACCGGAGGTGAAGGGAGAACAATCATCCCCACAAATCTTGGACACACCATATTTATCTTGAAGCTTCGTCCACAACTCATGAGCATCCCGGAACGGCATGAGTTGAAATATAACTACATTGCTTAAAGCATCAAAAAGCACATTAGAAGCTTGAGCATTGAGATAAGAGTTTTTCTCATCCTCTAAAGATAATCTTTGGGGATCCTTTGGAGGAGAAAAACCCATATCTACAATTTGCTCTAAATTTGGGTCCATGACCCTAAAGAGATTAAGCATGCGAATTACCCAAACATCAAAATTTGTGCCATTGAAACTAAGAGTGTCAGAGAATCCTAATCCCCTAGTCGACATCTTTACTCTCTAGGCGGTTAAGCCCAACAAAGAGAGACGAGGCTCTGATACCAATTGAAAGATCGAGGATGTCGCATAGAGGGTGGGTGAATAGGCGCTTTAAAATAATTACGGTTTAGGCTTGAACAAATGCGGAATAAACCTAACGGTTAATTTGTCAAGCACAAAACCTAAAACAACTAGGGTCACCTATGTGCACCAACAACTTATGCTAAGCAAGATAAGCAACTATGTGATAGAAAGATATATGACAAAGAACAATATGGCTATCTCAAAGTAAAGTGCATAAGTAAAGGGCTCGGGTAAGAGATAACCGAGGCACGCGGAGACGACGATGTATCCCGAAGTTCACACCCTTGCGGATGCTAATCTTCGTTTGGAGCAGTGTGGAGGCACAATGCTCCCCAAGAAGCCACTAGGGCCACCGTAATCTCCTCACGCCCTCGCACAATGCAAGATGACGTGATTCCACTAAGGGACCCTTGAGGGCGGTCACCGAACCCGTACAAATGGCGACCCTTGGGGGCGGTCACCGAACCCGTACAGTTTGGCAACCCTTGGGGGCGGTCACCGGAACTCGTCAAATTGCTCGGGGCGATCTCCACAACCTAATTGGAGACCCCGACGCTTGCCCGGAGCTTTACACCATAATGATTAAGCTCCAAACACCACCAACCGTCTAGGGCGCCAAGGCACCCAAGAGGAACAAGCTCTAGGGTGCCCAAACACCCAAGAGTAATAAGCTTCTCAAACTTCACTTCCATGTATCGCCGTGGAGAACTCAAACTGATGCACCAAATGCAATGGCAAGGGCACACGGAGTGCCCAAGTCCTTGTCTCCCAAATCCCACCAAAGCAACTAATGCTAGGGAGGAAAATGAGAGGAAGAACGAAAGAAGAACACGAAGAACTCCAAGATCTAGATCCAAGGGGTTCCCCTCACTTAGAGGAGAAAGTGATTGGTGGAAACGTGGATCTAGATCTCCTCTCTCTTTTCCCTCAAGAACTAGCAAGAATCATTGGAGGGATTGAGAGTTAGCAAGCTCGAAGAAGGTCAACAATGGGGGAAGAACACGAGCTCAAAGGATAAGGTTCATTGGGGAAGAAGACCCCCTTTTATAGGTGGGAAAAATCCAACTGTTATGCTCACAGCCCGCACAGAGTGGAACTACTTCTCCAAGGAGCGGTACTACCGCTAGAGCGGTAGTACCCCTTTGAAAAACAACAGAGAGGAGGCAAAAGGCCAGTAGAACCGCCGGAGTGGTACTACCGCTCGTCCTCACGGTACTACCGCAAGTGGTAGCTGTACTACTGCTTGCGAGCGTTACTAAAAAAATACTTCCGTGCCTACTTCCGCTGATCAAAACACGAGATTTTGGTCCGGAGCGGTACTACCGCTTAGGAGCCGTGGTAGTACTGCTCTGGAGCGGTACTGCCACTCAGGAGCCGTGGTAGTACTGCTCTGGAGCGGTAGTAAAAAATTACACCCGCTCTAGTCGCGGTAGTACCGCTGCAGCCTTTACCAAAACAGCCACAACTTTTGCAAACGGACTCCGAATTCAACAAAACCAAGTTTGTTGGAAAGCTAACGACATGGGCTAACACAATCTTGATAGAAATATCAAAAAGAAGCCAATGAGAAAACGCCCATAAGAAAATGGTGAGAACCCTTCCTCAGAAAAGACCGGTAAAACCTCCAACACCGAAAACATCATAGAAGACGCATGCGAACTCCGCTTTCGATGAACTCAAGCTTGTCATCAAGATGACCATAAGCTCTAAGACTCACAAAGATAACCAAACAAGAACCAAGAAACATGATGCAAGGATGCAATGGTTTGAGCTCTCTACTAACGATACGATCAAGCTACCAACTTGAGAGCCCCCCTTGATAGTACGGCAAACGATCCTATAACCCGGTCTCCCAACTACCACCATGAGACCGGTAAAATAGAAAACCTATCAAGGGAAAACCTTTGCCTTGCACATGGTCCACTTTAGCTAGATGATGACGATCTTGACTCCCTCAAGTTGGACCACCTTTCTTGATTGTGATGGCTCGATAAAGACTAGATGATTGCTCCCCCATAGTCCACTATGGGTGAGCCACTCTTCGGCTCATCTTCACAAGTCCATTGTCACCACAATGGGTGGAAAGCTTCAAGCACTTGATCTCTTCGTGATGCATCACTTAAACTTGCACACCACATCCTAACCCCATAAATAACTCTCACGAAGACCATGGGTTAGTACATAGAGCGTAATTGACAATGCTTACCATACCATGGGATCACTTGATCCCTCTCGGTACATCTTCTACGCTTTGTGAGTTGATCAACTTGATTCACTCTTGAATTAGTCTTGATCTACCTTGAATCTTTCCAACTCTCTTCATTTGGATGATGTCTTGAAGGTAAACATGAATGATCACACAATCTTGTTCTTCAAAACATGCTTGCAATAAGCTCAACACTCACATGACCAATCTTTTGATAATTCCTTAATAGCACCTTGGTCAACTCATAAACTCCTTGAAACCAACACATGGACTTCAAGAAAAGCCTATGGACAAAACCTTCAAATATAACTCAAGGCAACCATTAGTCCATAGAGATTGTCATCAATTACCAAAACCAAACATGGGGGCACCGCATGTTCTTTCACTTTACGAGGAGGTTCAATTCATGAACTTAAACCATTTTTAGTAGCAATTGTCTAATGATCACATTCATATTAGCCTCGATATATAGTGATGTTAGGGGGGGCAGGGCCCTTACTGCCCCCTGTCTTCGCCATTGTGTGCGCGTCCGAGAGATGAAGCAGAAGGCATGGATGATGAGAGGGGGGCGTTGGATATATAATTAATGTGGGTGTATTAGCTATATATGTTAATCCTATATAGAGAGGTATAGATTGATCGATGTGGACGTGGGAAAGAGGGTGAGACCTCACTGGATATATCAATTGATTGATTTATGTGGAAAACTATGAAAGACCTAGCTATATATACACATATATAGAGGAACATCGATCGTTGCGCATGCACGCGTGAGAGATAAAGAATGCCCGATATGATGGAGAGGGGGATGTGTGTGGGTGTGTGCCTTCATGGGAGACCGACCTGAAGAAAAAGATTGCATGTGTGCGATGGATAATGCCGAATGGTAGTGTGTGTTCATGCATGCATGAGAGAAAGTTAGTGGTACAATTATAAAGAGAAGACGACTGTGTGGGTGTAAAAGACTAGGTGAGGTCATAATCAATGTATAGTTGAATTCAAATATTTGAATGAGATCCTGATGTTTGAAACCCATGCATGCATGCATACAACGGAGATTTGCGCGGTGCGGTTTGGAAACGAGCATGTTGTAATGTATACACATTGAACAAGGTCAGACTGATTTGAATTTGAGATACCGATGGCAGACATCATTTGGCCACGTCGCATCCGTGCATGGACACACTACTCTAATTGGAGATGATGGGTGGCTTTCACATCACATATCTATATCTATACCCCTATATATATTATATTTTATATTTTTTTATATTGTGTGCGGGTAACTTTAACTTTGAAAGATGGTCGTTGGAGGAGGCGAATCCGATGGTCCAAAAAGATGGCAAATTTGAGCACTACTGGCCATTGGATATCATCTAGATTCCACCAGATTTCGCCACATGTATAATCTAGAAGACTCCATGGTTGAACTTAAGCATAATGCACAAACATCAAAACACAAGCACTTCTCATTTGTTCTAGAATCTTCCATATCAGAATTGCCCAAATGTTTTTCTACATGATTTGCCATTATTTGTTTTTACTTTATGTCTTACAACGCACAATGCCATGAATCTTAAAATAGATTAGCTTTCTTATAAAAAAATAGATGATTTTGAATGAAATGAACTATAAGAATTAAACGAACATCTACATCATGCATATATGACTCAAAGTTTACATGCTATAATGTGGTATTTATTCATAATTTGGTTGCCAAATCTCATGCGTGCAATGCACGTGTACCTTACTCTAGTCTAAATGGTGTTTGTGTGTGTGTTGTGCGTGTTGAGGTGCAAATTGTCTTTTCTTTTTGGGTACACGTTAAGCTTGTTCTTCCGAAATTTCAAGCCGCGCCTTGTTATGCCGAAAATTCAAGCTAGCGTCTCTGTCTATCATGCTGTGAAACTCCCGCCTCTTCAACCCGCGCCTTGTTAGCCTGAAATATTTAAGATATATATTTGTCTTGTTGTGCCCCGATAACTCCCTCCATCTCAACCCGCGCATTGCTATTCCGAAATTACAACACGCGCGAAAACTCCCACCTCCTATGAAATCCCGACACGCGAAATGCCCGTGGTACCCCTGAACCGAAAGAACCGCCTCAAATCGGTGGGGGTACTTTCGTAACTTACCCCACATTTCGGACAAGCCGTCCCTAATCCATGGTTCCCCACTGCCATCCCATCCGCCCACCCATTCGTACATCGAGGCCGCGAAAACCCGCGACGAAACCCCACACCCTGCTCCGTCCGCCACCTAGCCGGGGCCTCTTCCCCGACGACGTCGTCCACATCAACACCTCAACGTCCCTCATCCACCATACTGGATGAGGATCCGTCGTCGATCTCATCGTCCCGCCGGTTCAGCCACCCCGTCCTCCACCTCCAAGGAGCTGCCCCGATGTTCCCCTCGTCTTTCGCGCCACCTCCATTCCCGCACCACAGTCTTCACCTGCACCACCGGAAGAGCATCATCATCACCGTTTCCTCGGATGAAGCTGCGGCCTAATCGCCGCCACCAAAGAGGTTGTACACTAATTGCCGCATTTTCTTCTTGATTCAATCTCACGGTGCTATCGGCGCTCGGTCCCGAGCCGACACGGCGCGGCTCCATCCACGGCGGCATCGCCGGCCACTTCCTCCACGGCATCGCTCCCTCGGTGGTGACGTCCACATCACTAGGAGCTGTTGCTGCTTTAGCTCTTGCTCGCGCTGCTGCTCTGCTCTTGCTCTTGGTCCCCTGCCTGGTCTGCTCTTGCTATTGCTCTTGCTCGCACTGCTGCTCTCGCTCTTGCTCTTGCTTGCGATGCTGCTCTGATTTAGCTACACTTCAGTCGACTGAATCGATTTTTGGGTCGGTCGATTTTCAGGGGGTGGGGGGCTCGCCGGGGTGAAGGAAGAACCAGCCG
>NC_057801.1:431547050-431547842 GCF_018294505.1 Triticum aestivum
ACGCCTGTGGCGCCGCGGCAAGCCGCGTTGCCACCTGCTCCAGCTCGTTCCAGGCTCGGCCTCGCAGGGGAATAGGGAGGGGGGTCACGACCCCCCCTCCCCACCCCCTGCTGGGCCTCGCGCTAACGCATGCAGTGCGCTTGGTTGAACGGCGCAGTGCGGACATTCTGTTTTTCCATCAAATGAGACGCACGCAACCCCAGAGCCACACCCCTAAGATAGACAGGGGGCGACGGGGTGTGACGGACTCCCCTACGCATGCGGCGCCGCGGCAAGCCGCGTTGCCGCCTGCTCCGGCTCGTTCCAGACTCGGCCTCGCACGGGGATGGGGGGGTCACGACCCCCCCTCCCCACCCCCTGCCCGGCCTCACGCTAACGCACGCAGTGCGCTTGGTTGACAGACGCAGTGCGGACATTCTGTTTTTCCATCAAATGGGACGCACGCAACCCCAGAGAAACACACCTAAGATAGACCAGGGGCGACGGGGTGTGGCAGACTCGCCTACGCATGCGGCGCCCCGGCAAGCCACATCACCGCCTGCTCCGACTCGTTCCAGGCTCGACCTCGCAGGGGAATGGGGAGGGGGGTCACGACCCCCCCTCCCCACCCCCTGCCCGGCCTCGCGCTATTGCACGGAGTGCGCTTGGTTGAATGGCGCAGTGCGGACATTCTATTTTTCCATCAAATGGGACGCACGTAACCCCAGAGCCACACCCCTAAGATAGACAGGGGGCGACAGGGTGTGACGGACTCGCCTACGCATGCGGCGCCGCGGCAAGCCGCGTCGCCGC
>NC_057801.1:431548771-431550076 GCF_018294505.1 Triticum aestivum
AACCCCGGAGCCACACCCCTAATATAGACAGGGGGCGACAGGGTGTGACAGACTCGCCTACGCATGCGGCGTCGCGGCAAGCCGCGTCGCCGCCTGCTCCGGATCGTTCCACTCTCGGCCTCGCAAGGGGATGGGGAGGAGGGTCACGACCCCCCTCCCCAACCCCTGCTCGGTCTCGCGCTAACGCACGCAGTGCGCTTGGTTGACAGGCATAGTTCGGACATTCTGTTTTTCCATCAAATGAGACGCACGCAACCCCGGAGCCACACCCCTAAGATAGACAGTGGCGACAGGGTGTGACGGACTCGCCTACGCATGCGGCGCTGCGGCAAGCCGCGTCGCCGCCTGCTCCGGCTCGTTCCACGCTCGGCCTCGCAGGGGGATGGGGAGGGGGGGTCACGACCCGCCTTCCCACCTCCTGCTCGGCCTCACGCTAACGCACACAGTGCACCTTGGTTGATAGGCGCAGTGCGGACATTCTGTTTTTCCATCAAATGGGGCGCACACAACCCCGGAGCCACACCCCTAAGATAGATAGGGGGCGACGGGGTGTGACGGACTCGCCTACGCATGCAGTGCCGAGGCAACCTGCATCGCCGCCTGCTCTGGCTTGTTCCAGGCTCGGCCTCACAGGGCAATGGGGAGGAGGTCACGACACCCCTCCCCACCCCCTGCTCGGACTCACGCTAACGCACGCAGTGCGCTTGGTTAACAGGCACAGTGCGGACATTCTGTTTTTCCATCAAATGGGATGCACGCAACCCCGGAGCCACACCCCTAAGATAGACAGGGGGCGACGGGGTGTGACAGACTCACCTACGCATGCGGCGCCGCGGCAAGCCGCGTCGCCGCCTGCTCCGGCTCGTTCCATGCTCAGCCTCGCAGGGGGATGGGGAGGGGGGTCACGACCCCCCCTCCCCAACCCCTGCTTGGCCTCGCGCTAACGCATGCAGTGCGCTTGGTTGACAGGCATAGTTCGGACATTCTGTTTTTCCATCAAATGGGACACACGCAACCCCGGAAGCACACCCCTAAGATAGACAGGGGGGCGACGGGGTGTGACGGACTCGCCTACGCATGCGGCGCCGCGGCAAGCCGCGTCGCCGCCTGCTCTGGCTCGTTACAGGCTCGGCCTTGCAGGGGGATGGGGAGGGGGGTCACAACGCCCCCTCCCCACCCCCTGCTCAGCCTTGCGCTAACGCACGCAGTGCGCTTGGTTGACAGTCGCAGTGCGGACATTCTGTTTTTCCATCAAATGGGACGCATGCAACCCCGGAGCCACACCCCTAAGATAGACAGGGGGCA
>NC_057801.1:431552024-431552804 GCF_018294505.1 Triticum aestivum
TTTGGACATTCTGTTTTTCCATCAAATGAGACGCACGCAACCCCGGAGCCACACCCCTAAGATAGACAGGGGCGACAGGGTGTGACGGACTCGCCTACACATGCGGCGCTGCCGCAAGCCGCGTCGCCGCCTGCTCCGTCTCGTTCCACGCTCGGCGTCGCAGGGGGATGGGGAGGGGGTCATGACCCCCCTCCCCACCTCCTGCTCGGCCTCACGCTACCGCACACAGTGCACCTTGGTTGATAGGCGCAGTGCGGACATTCCGTTTTTCCATCAAATGGGGCGCACACAACCCCGGAGCCACACCCCTAAGATAGACAGGTGGCGACGGGGTGTGACGGACTCGCCTATGCATGCGGCGCCGAGGCAACCTGCATCACCGCCTGCTCTGGCTTGTTCCAGCCTCGGCCTCACAGGGCGACGGGGAGGGGGTCACGACACCCCTCCCCACCCCCTGCTCGGCCTCGCGCTAACGCACGTAGTGTGCTTGGTTAACAGGCGCAGTGCGGACATTCTGTTTTTCCATCAAATGGGATGCACGCAACCCCGGAGCCACACCCCTAAGATAGACAGGGGGCGACGGGGTGTGACAGACTCGCCTACGCATGCGGCGCCGCGGCAAGCCGCGTCGCCGCCTGCTCCGGCTCGTTCCACGCTCGGCCTCGCAGGGGGATGAGGAGGGGGGTTCACGACCCCCCTCCCCTCCCCCTGCTCGGCCTCGTGCTAACGCACGCAGTGCGCTGGGTTAACAGGCGCAGTGCAGACATTTTGTTTTTCCAT
>NC_057801.1:431556740-431571873 GCF_018294505.1 Triticum aestivum
AGTGCGTACAGGAGCAATACAAATATATAGACAACTAAAAAAATTGGGGGGGGGGGTGGGCAACCTCCCCCCCAACCCCATCTACCTTACCGTACAAACAATAAAAAACCAAACTGCAAAACGAAACTATAGGTAAAAGCAGTGCATTTTTATTTCGCAAAAAAAAGCAGTGCGGTATCATGAAGCAATGCAGTTTCGGCATGCACACAGGTGCGGTGCTGAACTTGTAGACAAAAAAATGCAGTGCTTTTTGTTACATAAAGAAGTTCGGCATCAAATGCGATGCAGTTTATTGAACACATGCCATAAGTATAAGCATGACAAATGCCAGCTCACACAGAACGTCGTCCTCAACAAAATATAAAAATATACGCTTATATATACAGTATGAGTTATTTATATAAAATACAAATGCACATACAAATTCGTCCACATATACTGCTGCAAATAAGAACAAGAAAAAACACATCAACAGAAAGAAAAGTCTTTTTCGTACATTATGTACCTTAGTCAGCACACACACACACACAACATCAAACCCCTAGTTCTTGTCCACACACAGGATTTTGCCCCCCAGTAGAAAAGATGTGCCCAAATGACTGTTACCGCATCTGCGACTGCGTCTGCGATTGCGTCATGGAAGTGAGCCCGAGGTCCGCAATCAGATCACGTAGCTCGAGCGGCATGTCTTCATAACACAACATGTTCGAAGGATTGAACAGCAGCTGGAACATGTACTCCGCCTTCCAATCTTCAACAGCAGGCTGAAAAAAGAAAAATACAAAAAATGCAGACCAGTGATTAAAAAAAAGGTTATCATAAAGAACAAACAAGTGAAAAATTTAAAATAATAAAAAAGGTAACAAGAAAAAGAAGAAAACAGAGAAGGTGTTACATCGGATTTCAAAATTTCCTCAACTAGATGTTGGCCGTCATACAACTGCGTCATCCTCAGAACATAGATTCCGCACTCATTTACTCCCTGCGCTGGCACGACCGCCTAAGAGAGCTTCTTTGCCAATTTAACTCAGTCAGGTTGGTTCTTCGATTTATACATTTTTTCGCCATAAACCGCCTTCAGCAGGTGAGTCATCCTCCTCATCTGGCAAAAAAAAGCACAAGGTAAAAATAACACATCATCATGGATCAAAGTTACTATTAAGAGAAAACAAAAAAATATAGAAAAGTTGTTCTCAAATGTCTAGACAAGCCCTCTTTTAAGTGCACACAAGGTTAATTCCCATTACACTTTTTTTACACAGATTATCGGGGGTGTGAGAAAAATGCAGTTCTGTCGCGCGTATGTTGCAGTGCACTACATAAAAGAATTGTGGTTCTATGTATGCTAAAATTTGCATGTGCAGTTTATGAAAAAAACGCAGTAGGAGAAACACAAAAAAAGCTTTATGCTTGGCAAGAAAAAATAACATACCACTTCAATGGAATCTGCGTGGTAGTCAGTCCTGCGCCACCTTGTCGTGACATCAGGATGGCCAGTGTACTTCCTACTGTCATGGATATCAAGCGTCTGACCATACTGGTTCATCGTGTATAAGGAATAATGAGCATCCTTGGATCACGACATCATAATCTGTTCGCATCAAAAAAACAAAAATGAAATGAAAAGTTCTTTTGGACACGTAGCACCAGGACCACTATTCCAAAAAAACTATAAAAAGATGCAACAAACCAGGAAAAAATAAATGACAAAAAATAATGAACTTACTAGTTTTGCATCCAACAGGTTTGTGTCGTCGCTCACAAAAATCTTGAACTGCTTAACTGCATCTTCTAAAACAAACGAGCTATGCACAACTGGCAACACAGGATTTCCGTCGCTATCTCTCGCCACAAAGGTTTCCATTTGAAGAACGTACTGCACAGAAAAAAGAAGAAAAAAAGGACATGAAAAAAAGAATAAACAATGCAAGCAGGCATGGATGTGAAAAAGCCAGTGCATTAGGAAAGAATGACAACAAACGTTTACCGTGATAAATAAAGGTGAAAGTAGCACACGCTCACCGGATTGATAAGGTAAACCCAATTCAGGGTCCTGCTTCCAGTACTTGATGACAAAATCCATGAGATACAAATCCATTAAAGATCCTCTGCCAAATGTATCATAAATATAGTGGACATTGTAAGTATCGACATCACCAAAAGGACTTTGCACCATAAAGAACGCGTTCCTGCAGTAAACATACACAGATGGGATCAATAAAAATAGAATTAAAATCAAAACACACAAAAAGGGTGAAGAGCACACACATCACATAAAACTTACTCATGGTATTTGGTTACAAAATCTTTGTTGAGAACAAGATCCTTTATTTTAATCGCCTCAGCAATACATTTGAACCTCGGAGGCTTCAATTTCTCTATAGAGCATCTCAACTTAAAAGCCCTCTCACCTGCCCTCTTGTTCGAAAATACTTCAACCTCATCCAAAGGAGGACGATTAATTGCTGCACTCCTAGTCCTAGTGACACGTGCACATGGCGTAACAAAATCATCATCATCAACATCATATACATCGTGTGTGGAGCTAGGTCGAGAGACACTTCCACCATCAGGCCCAGACGCCACATTTGTGTTCAAACCATCTCCAGCCAAAGAACCAGAATTATCTGGAGAGATTTCAGTGACACAATCCTCCATAACCACCTCGGAACCCTGGGACTCAAACAATGATGTACAACCTTCATGAAGCCCCCCATCAAAACCTATAAACGTGCAGAAAAAACATAGAAGCACTCAGCACAAAACACAAAAACCAAAAAACATGTATACAGAAAAATAGAATGCAGTCTACTTCTGTACAGCAATGCAGTCTACTTGTATACATCAATGCAGCCCGCTTGTATACAGTAATGCAGCCCACTTGTATACATCAATGCAGTCTACTTGTATACAGCAATGCAGCCCACTTGTCTACAGCAATGCAGTCCACTTGTCTACATCAATGCATTCTACTTGTATACAGCAATGCAGCCCACTTGTCTACACCAATGCAGTCCACTTGTCTACAACATTGCAGCACGCTAGTATACATCAATGCAACCCACACTCCTCTACAACAGTGCATCCCACATATAAAGAACAATGTAGCTCACTTGACAATAAAACAAGCAGAACCAAGCAGTAGACAAATAAATAAATAAAGGGAGGATAAAGAAGTTCAATAAAACAACCTTTATCTGCGAAAATTAGAAGAGATGTTAAATCAAGGCAACACTTCCTCGATGTTAGCCAGCTATAGAGCATGGCCTTTCTGATGTAGCCAATGTGTTCCACCCCAAACTTAGCAACTCGAACACCATCCCAGGTCTGCAATAATTGAAACATATAGAACCCACAATCATGCCTGCAATAAAAAGAATAAAAAACATCAGTTTCGCAAAAATGAAGTGAAAAAAAACCTTGAGCAGTATGCTAGAGAAGGGCTGTACAGGACGCACCCATTTGGCTGCACTGGGACAATGACATGTTTCAACACAAATCCATGAAGTGTAGAAGGATTTAGCGGCTCATCAGAGCTTGAGCTTCCTTCTTTCCATGCATGCTTGATATTTTTAACCATCCTCCTAAAAACTGTGACCGCATCAGGGCTGCCAGGTTTGTTGAGCGAGTCAAGAAATTCAAACCGCCTTTCTTTCACATTTAACGCAACTACACAATAATGACCAACACCATCCCTCGTATCTGGCAGATCAAAAGTTGCAAAAAGGACATGTTGGAAGCACAAAAAAATAAATATAATTATTATGAGAAGAAAAAAACAGAACACTATAAAAAACAAACAGACAAAATATAGTTTTCAACACACAAAAACGTCTCTCACCATATCCTTCTTATCAACACGCTGCACGGCTTTTGAGGAGAACATCATTTTAATACTCCTGCCTACAGTACCACCATTCAAAATATTTGTCTGCACAGACAAAACCAAAAATCAAATAGTGCTCAAGCAAACAGGTCGTCGCACGAAATAAGAAAAGAAAATCAAAAAATAAAACAAAAATTTCTGCATTCTTACGCAAATATGGTACGGGACAACCATTGTCGAAGATGCCTGAAACTTATCTACCAGCAAAGAAACCCCAAGATCTACAAGCCTTGTAGTGAGCATCCCTTTATCCCAAAAGGATTGACCAACTTCGCCAATGCTAATATCACCCATCTCAGTTTTAAAAGCAATCATGTCCCTGAATTTTTCATGAAAAACTGAAACGTAAGATACTAAAAAAAATAAGAACAAAGAAAAAGGGGTAAATACCAAAATTAGATAATACATATGAACAAATTTTTTTCTAAAAAAACATACTTCTTCTTCTTGTCCTCCTGAGCCCTCGTAACAGCAGCATACAACTCATTATATCTTTTCAGAAGAGCTGGATCAATGCTCAACGGTGTCACAACAGGAAGTTCATCATCTGTAATAAAAAATACGAAGTTCACTTATCCAAATAATGAAGTTTAAATATTAAGATAAGGAAATTCTGCTAGCTATTTTGAAAATCATAGACAAAAGATCAAGTTTCACTTATCATTAAACATCTAATACAGATACCATAGTAAATAAACAACATGAATGAGAAAAACTTCAAATTGCACTGTTAAAAAAAACTCTTGCCTTCAGTCTCAGAGTCTTCAGGCTGCTGTTCTTCAGAGCTGAGCAAAAAAAAAATTCTTGCATAGGTTGCGACGAATCCACCATGCCATCACTGGACTGCCCTTCTGCAACAACATCAGCATTCTCTGGATTTACAACAGTCTGGTCAACAACAACGTCCTTAGATACTTCAGCTACATGAGGCTCCACTCTCGATACTTCTGGAACATCATTGGACACGAGACAGGCAGGGGAAGCAACAACACTAGCAGCAGGGGCAACATTCTCCAGTGGCTTTTCAATGCCAGCATCAGAATCTTCATGCCGACTCCTGGGAACAGCATCATGGGATCTTTGAGCTATAGAAGGATCTGCACAGTCAACGGCAAACGATGCAGAAGCATCGACACTGCCATGGCCATCAACAGCACAACTGCCCTAATTCACATCAGCATGAACTTCCACGTTTTCTTCTCCAACCTGTGGAAAGTTTAAAAAACACTCAGTAACACAAAAATGAGCGTGGGGGATAATTAACACAACAACACACGGCATACTTATGTCAAAGACTGCTGACAACATACACAGAACAACTACAGTCCACATATGCAAAACAACTGCAACACACGTGTGTCAAACACAACTACAACTGCAACCCACATATACGTAAAAAACAAACTGCAGTTCACTTCGTCAAATGCTGCAGTTCAGTTATGTTGAATACTACAGTTCACTTCTGTCAAACAATGAAGCTCACACATGTAAAACTATTACAGCTAACATATGTAAATGAAAAATTAGATTACAACCCACTAACAGAACAAGTAATACAACTATACCTTATCAGCTACAACATCCACAGGGGACGATGCATCAGCCAAGACCTCATCCTTCCCAGAGCCATCGTAGGTCTCTTTGTGCACATCACAAGCAGCAACATCAGTCTATGGGCATAGAACAAACCAAAAACAAGAAATAAGATGGTACCGACCAAAAAAGAAAAAACTTCAACTATGCACACGCATTACACACTTCACAACAGTGAAGTACACACTAAAAAACAATAAAATGGGAAGCAAACCAATGCAAGTTCAAAGAAAAAGGGACGCATGGCAGAACAAACATGGGAGGAGTATTTGTACCTGACCAACTCCATCGTCTCTAGTTCCATCGACACTAGAAGATTCCACTCCAGCCAATAACAAAAAATAACAAAATTAGTGAGGAACAGTCAACATATTACACAAAGAAAGAGGTTCAAAGCCGCAAAAAACCTAGAACATACATTGTCACCGCCAACACCAGCGTCCTGACAGGTCATTTCGTCCAAAATATGCCTAGCATCCTTCTCATACCGACCGCATTTTTCTTCCTGTGAGTGTCTCAATTGAGCATACGAAGACCGAACATTAGTCACTACAATCTTCAGGCTTTCAATCATGCCACAATCGAAATTGTGATCAGCAACAATATCTTCTTCTCGTGGGCCATGGCCAACAGGGACAAAACCAGCAAGTGTCCTCAACCTGTCACCAGCGGTTGGCAAATCATCAGTCAGCTTCAAAACCTTCAGAAGAAGCTCATCAATCTCCTCGTGTTTTTTGTCGCCAACAAATGCCTGTTTATAAGAGCTTGTATTATCAAACATCTGTCGAGGCATGAAGCCACGAGTACGCAGCACCTCAACATCACAGGCGGGAAGCGGCTACAGATAGGCTCATAAAACCTAGCATGAGTGCTAGGCCCCGCATCAGAGCTGCCATGTACAACTGCAACAGGACAGTTGTACACAATGTTACCTGACGCCTTCCACTTCAAAAAAAGACAACAGGCAAAGATAAGTACACATGTGAGTACTAGAAAAGTTCACATTTATAATGGCTGCACATTTTTTTAAAAAGTCTGATATTACAAGCACATCAGACGCACTAACCGGCAGCTTCCCAAATTTGTAACTTTCGAAGTAAATCTTTCCCTTCACAAGCACATCCTCATTGTACAACTTCATCAGGTCCTTGGTCGTCAGGTATGACGCGCGTGGCGTGAACATGTGCATGACTGAAAATTTGCGAAGCTTCAAGCTGTCAAGATACATAATCAGGTGGACAATGGCACAACCCTCTGCACAATTCTGCTTGCTGCCTTCTGTTTGCCACCTAACCACAGCTGCCTGCAACTCATCAACAACAAGCTGGCAAAAGTCCATCTGAGCCATAGCAGCATAATCCATGTTCTCTACCATCGCAGCAACTCTACCCAAACGAACTGCAGGCCCGGGGCACAGCAAATTCTGGTAAAGTATCAGGAAGAACACCTTCACAGAAAGGTCAACAGTCACATAATCATCTTCCTCCACCAACACCTTCAACTTCTCAAGCAAGTCTTTGACACCTATACTTTTTGAATGATCAAAGCCAAGCTCATCATTCAGGGCAGTCAACGATTCATCATGACCGCTGGAAGCAGTCATGGGTGCAGTGTGACGTCCCATAGGTAAATCAAAAATATGATGAACTGCATCACGATCGATTCGAAGAACCCTGCCATTCCCAAAGTCCATTACCATGGTGGCAGGGTCAATGACTCCCATCAGATAGCACATAAGAATGCGCGACACATTTTTCTTTACTGTCAGATCAAAGACAACACCAAATCCAGCATCCCTAATGCGGCTACAATGCGCCTCTTTCAACAAAGAAGCAGCCTTGCAAACAATGGGGTGAGACAACCGCACGGTCTTGTTAAATCGAGAATCATCTCCCTCGGCATCATATTCAGTTGCATTGCTCTTACTAGTCTTCTTCCTCTGTGTAAAGGGAGATGCAGTCCACATTGGAAGACTAGCAATAAAAAAGAGACATAGAAAATACAGAAAGAATAACAATGAAGGAAACAAATGCAGTGCACGTCAACAAACCTTTGGAGCAGCATCCACCTCCTCGCCAGAGTCACCACCAACATCTTCGTCGACATCATCACGGTAACGCTTGGGTAGACTCTTAGATGAACCACAGTCTTTGCGTCTACAAGGATGAACACCCTTCATAAAATCAGCAAGGACAAAGTCGTCATCATCAGAGTTGGGACCTTCAGTGACATGTAGTCGCTTGCGCTGAGGATCATCATTTCCACCAACTTCAGCAGTTCTCTTGCCAAGATTCTTCTTCACTCCAGCAACGCGTGGACTCCGCCGAGGTGTACCACCTTCCTCAGCAACAGTACTCAACCTCTTCTTTTGCAAAGAAGGCTGCTTCGCCTTGCCAAATTTGTCACCCTTGCCACCATCTGCAGATCTCCTCTGCTTCTCCTTCTCCTGACACTCTTTTGACTCAGTTTCAAACCTCAACTTCTTCTTGCTTTGCTTAAACTCATATTGACAAAGTTGTTCCGATACCATCCAATCCTGTGTAACTTCCTCTGTACCATCAACAGACTGCGATTGTGTTTCAGACAAGACAGGACGTCTCTGATCAAAGCTCACACCAACATTATCCTCTGCAAAATAATGGTCAATCAATTGAGTAACCTCCTCAAACCCAGGCGCCCCAGCATGGAAAACAGACACTGCATCAAAATGAAGTTTGACTATGCTCGTTAAAAAGTGTACAAAAAGAACAAATGCAGTACAGTTAGACATATAAATGCAGTGCTCCAACCATGAACTCAAAATAAAAAATAATGCATTGTACAAAAAACTTGAATAAAACAACAATGCAGTTCACACATACGTATAGTGGAGTTCACATATACAAATAAATGCAGTGCTGCATACACTAAATTCACGGTTGTTCACAATAAAATGTCAAACTAGATAAAACAAGGCGGCGCCAATTTGTACAAAACATCAAGCAACCAGCATATACAAAAAATAAACAAGTCAATCACATACCAGAAGGTAGGGCCACACTTATGGGAGAAGATTCAATCGGCGAATTCACTTGATGTCCTCCCTCGACACCATGATCCTTACCACCGGGACAAGGAGAGTCAATTGGTGTATCATTATGAGCACTGCAATCACCTACTGGATTCGAAAAAAATCAGAAAACAGAAATTACAAAACATCACATGACAAAAATAATGCAAACAAACACTGACAACTAACAGAGCATAAACCAATATGCAGGATGAATTAGGAAACTAGTTAAAAATCAAACAAAATAAACAAAGCCTAAAATAAGCACTCCACATACCCTGAACTCCTTCTCCCACTCTGCTCGGCGAAGACATGGCGTTTCCCTGCAGCACAAGGACAAAGTGACAGACATAAGCAACAAAATCGGCGAAAATCTCACGAAACCCTAGATCCACATTGCTACACACGACTATCGACTTCAAAACAAGATGAAATCGACTGCCTACGGAAAAATTACACAAGCAAAAAGAGCGACATCAACTACGAGAAGCACAAAACAAGACAAGGGGATGATCAAGACCGAGGCCAAGCGGAACGTACCACAAAAAAGGGTGCGGCGACGGCGGCGGGAAGGGGGGAGAGGGGGCGGTGAAGGGAACAGACAGGAAAGGGCTGCGGGAGAGCAGCGGCAAGGGCTCAAGGAGCGGACAACGATGCGGAATGCAGCAATAATGACCTCTTGTGAGCGGCGGTTCCCCGGGCGATGGCGGTTGCTGCGCGCGATGGCGGTTTTGCTCGAGGGAGAGATGCCTCGGGAGAAACTACAAGAGAGGAGAGGGGATTGTTCTTGGTCTCTCTCTCCCTGAAACCGGAGTGGTGGAATAGCCTAGAAGGCTATGTTGGAGGCCCGCGTGTCGCAAAAAGAGTCACAAAAAACGGGCCGGCCCAAAAATGGCCCGGACAACACCGCGCCACATCAAAACGCACATACTACTAAAAAACAAAAAACAAAAACAAAAAAACAAATGCAGTACGCAGCACTAGAAAAATGCAGTGCATTTTGTTACGCGATGTAGTACGGTAAACCAATCCAGTTCCGCATTACGTAGATGAGCATATACACGACATAGAACACAGCGATGAAGAAAAATGCGAACACGGAAATAAGAAATGCACTGCGGAAGTACACTAACATGCAGTACAGAAGCATAAACAATGCAATACAATTTTAATTTGCTAAGCACTGCAGTCCCATACACTGGAAAACAAAGATTACAAAAAAGCAAAAATACGGAAAAAAACGAGAACTATATATGCAGTACGGAATGTGTTCACATGCAGTACATAACCGTGATCAATGCAGTGCACGGATGATTTACAAAAAAAGCAGTGCACACCCCGACATTGGAAAAAATACAAAGAAAAAAAATTGACCACCCAAATGATACGCAGGCAAAAAACAAATGCAGTACACAGTACTAGAAAAAAAGTGGGGGGGGGCACCCCCCTTCCCCTACCCCTCCCATACCAGGTACTGCAGTAAGTATAGGCAAAAACAAAATGCAGTATGTGGCGGTAGAAGTATGCAGTGCATTCCGTTACGCAATGCAGTTCACCGTAGCAATGCAGTGTAAAATACATGGCGGCAGAAAAATGGAGTGCGTTACGTTACACGATGCAGTGCGGTATGGCATTCCAGTTCCGGATTACCTACATAGTGCAGTTCTGTATTGTAGAAGATGCAGTGCTGAAGTATAAGCAATGCAGTTATGTTGTCACGCAATATACATATATTAAATATGACAACATGCCCGTTCACACAGAAAAGTGGCGGCTAAAAAAATTGACTGATCAAAAATAAAATAAAACCACCTTAAAAAACCACGTTCGCATACAACCACCCAATCGGAGCAGTTCCATCGCCACAAGCCCACGATCACATATGCCAAACCAACCCATGATCTGCACAACCGCATCATCAGCGTGATCGTGTAGTTCATCCGACGCGGCCATCCCACCCCGCGCCCTCCCCTTAAATTCAGACCGCAGATGCAAAGGCCTTCTCATCCACAACAACACAAGTATCCATTGCGCTCCCACCAAATCGCCCCATATCAACCCAAAAGCACTAAGGCCTGCTACCGGCGATGACGTTTACCGACGAGTACAAGGGTGACATGGCCGTAGAGGTGCACGGCAACACCAAGTTGCACGTCATCCACACCAACGACAAGAAGCAGATGGCGATCACCCTCACGCACTACGAGCGCCACCTGAGCCTCCAGCGCAACAAGATCATCGTCATTGATCTCGAGTACGAGCCTGAAGCGACGCAGAAACCCGCCCTCCGCCAGCTCTCCATCGGCAAGAATCACCCGGTGCTGCTCTTCCAAATGAGCGCCTCTGAAAGGTGCACCGTCTTTGATAACTTCCTCGCCGACCCCAGGTACACCTTTGCAGGCTTCTCCATCGACGGTGACAAAACCAGGCTGGGGCGCGTAAAACTGGAGGTCGCCAACTTCGTCGACATCCAGAAGGAGTGGAGGGTGCCCGAGGCAACCAAGCCGTTGGACTCCCTTGGGGACGTCTCCGGCATGCTCATCGACGACTACTACAACAACATGAAGAAGAAGATCACCGACGACGAGCACAAGCACTAGGACACCCTGCCTCTGTCCATGAGGCACATCGAGTACGCGGCAAAGGATGCCTACGCAGCGTACGAGATATGGAACCGCATCACCCTCACCCAGGACGGCCTTCGTCGTGCAAAGCTGGAGAAGGAGGAGGCCCCGAAGAAGCGCGCCAGGAGCAGCTGGGGATGGGACGAGCCTAACTGGTGAAGAAGAAGATGGTGTGCTGAACCAACAATGCCAACAATGCCAGCGTTCTCTTAGAATTATCATCAAATTTGCTTTATGTTGTTTGCTTATGTATTGTTAGTTTGCTTGTGTGCTGAACCTAGTTTGCTTGCCATGCAGAATCGCTTGTAATGATGAACTTTGATTACGTTAGTTTGCTTTCTGTTAAACCTAGTTTTCTGGTGATGAAGTTGTCGTACAGAATACCTGTGATAATTTGTTTTCTGTTGTGTGCTAATGTATAATTAGATTCGAGCAGTGCACAAAACGAAAAAAATAAGTTGCAGTGTGCAAACAGGACACATGCAGTGCAAATTGTGTCCGAATGCAGCACAGATTGTGTCAAATGAGGTTTTAACATAACCAACAAAGCAGTGCACGAACCTAAATTTGAAAAAAGAATTCATAAGAGCAAAAAACACAAAAATAAAAAAGCAAACAAGTAAAATAATCAATGCAGTGCAGAAATATATGAATGTGCAGTGCAGAACCATAATCAATGCATTACGCATATGATTTGCTAAGGAGTGCACTCCCCTACATTCGGAAAAAAAATTACATGGTACCAAAAACACGGAAACAAAAAAGTGAGAAATATACGTGCAGTGCGAAATGCAGAAAAAACACCTAAGACAGAAAAAAAATAAAAAAATTGACCACCCAGGTACTACCGGCCCCAGCCAGTCTCGTAATAGGTCTGCGCCCACAGAAGGCTAGTCGTTCTGAGTCACAATGCATGGGGCCGGCCACACATGCGCCCACAGGTCACGGAGCATAGAGCTGCGAGCACCGTGCATAAGCGCCCAAATACGTAACAAGAGGAGTTCGATACGGAGGCCTTGCCAGCGCTTATAAACATGTCGGGCGCGCCTTCTGTACTGCACACATCGCACCAGGAACCAGCCATGCTCACAGGCCGACATGGGCCCAATTGCGTCTTCACTACCCGAATACAGGGCCAACAAAAAAAAGAGAGGCCACTGAAAATTTAAAAAAAATCCTACATACCATACACAAACACAGGCCCAGCCACGCTTCGCAGTTCGTCGTGATATGGCAATGCAGTTCGCTATTTTCAAGTAAGCAGTCATGTTGCTTCTTAAATGCATTCGTGTACACTGAATCAGAACCAATCCACCACCTAACACCAACCATACCATTTATTACTCCAATTGCTCAATTGGTTGCATAAAAACTTATCCATTCATGCTATAGACTAACACAACTCCTCCCCCCGTTCCTCATTTTCTTCAAATCGTAGATCTAGGGTTCATCCCATCCACAGCTCTTCTCTGGAATTCCACTGAACCCGCCATGGACTGTAAGTGCGGGTGCTTGGCAAGGATGGCGACGGTAGAGGACACATGTGTGTACGCAGAAGGTCTAGAGCTCACACACACAGAGTGCCGAAGCATGCTCGGGTGCGTGATGATACCCAACAGGGGGTTTCGTGCGCCATTTCTTCATCGCCTCACAACCGCAGATCTCCAGGAAAGTTGGGTATGTTTTTCCCCTCACAATTTTGGACATAATCTAGCCTGCAAATACACATCTGAATATATAGTTCAATCAATTTGTTCAGTAGTATCAAAAAAATACAATACAGAATTTGTATTGTTGTTCAAATTTGTTAGCTATTAAGACTAGATGCTTCCACTTATCTTTCTTCAGTACCACACCAGGTATCGACACTAGTTGGATCAGATTCCCAACACACGAACAAAAAAAACATCAATAGATAAGCATTGCAGTTATTTTAACATACTGGAGAAGTACACTATTACTGACATTGCAGTGCAAGCATGTTGCAGTATAATATACATCTCAGTAAAACTAGGGGTCAATTGCCCATATAAGTTTGTTCGTACATTGGAACTACTTTAGAAAATAGCAGTCATATATATGTAACTATTTAAGTCAACATAAACAGATCATACTAAGTATAAAAGAAAAACATTTTTTGTTTACTTATAAAATTCTTTTTCCACCGATTCCAATATGCAGAAACTGCCATCAACAATAAAATTGCATGCTCCAAGTTCAGGGAAGGTTACTTTGGAAACAGAACACAAGAATGGGTATGCGGACATGCAAGCTGACTACCATATCGACTCTGAAGACTGCATCAACATAACTGGTGGTTGGAAACATTTTGTCTCCCAGAATGGCTTTGAGGTCGGAGAAGTGGCCATGGTGTTTTTCTACAAAGAAGAAGACTCCATCAAGTTTACAATATTTGCACTCTAGGTTGTCTAATATGAAGCAACCAATATTTCTAATGCTTTGGTTATGGTGTATGCTTTTAAAACTATGTCCATCAGACAATTTGAATAATACCTATTTAATGTATGCAACCTCAACAGCCTCATTTTATCATCCTTTTTAGACAAAGTTGATGTTGGCAGTAATGCAGTTCTCTCAAGCACATAGTGTGGTACTAATAATAAAAAAAGCAATGGTCGAAACTTTGCAGTTAACATATCATGTTCAGGAACAATTATCATAGTATGCAGTTCAAAAAAATTCTTATAATTTTTATTCAGCTAACAAAAGCGTATAATAGACCATCCATCCTAATAGCAGAATTCAACATTAACAACACTGCTAATGCAGTACGGAAATGCATATTATGCAGTCATCTAGAACACAAAATGCAGTCTAAGAAAAGATGAAATCTCATAAGCAGACATAACCACTGTAATGCACCTACAACGAAGTACACTACCAAAGAAAATGCAGTGCACTACAACGTATGCCACGACCACAAAAAATAAAATTAGACCAGTAAAACTGCGGACATGTGATAGACTACCAGAGGTGCCAATTTCACTCGCAATTCCATAACTAGCCTAAAAATTGTACATCCACTAAACTATAGGAAAATACCACCAAAAAATTTACACAGAAGACACGGCAACAGGATGAACAACGTCAGATTTCATTTCAAGATTGCGATTAAAAAAATGACAATTATACCAGCAATACAATGAATTCAAACCTATAGCAACAGTAATTACAATATTCAAACACGCATGGACGAGCAAAATCAAAAAAATCGACAAGAACAGAGGAGCGGACGAAGCTCACCCGCCGCGACAATCAAAATAACAAAGAATTGAAAAGTAACTCTTAAAAATTAACAAATTATAGAGTGAACGGACCGATTAAAACGAACACAACCAAAGAATTCCTACTAAAAAATAACATCCGGCCACAAAAAAATCGCATCTGACGCGAACACGAACGAACAGAGAGAAGCTCGTCCGCCAAATCCCTCGATTTGCAAGCACTTTAGTAGTTTTCCTGTAAATTAGAAAGAATAAAGCTAAAATGAAATGCAGACACAAACTGAATCATCCCACAACACCCGATTCCACACAGAAAACGCGGGCGGAACACCAGAAAATGAAGCAGTTCTGCCGTGAAAGCACTGCAGTGCCCGGCATCAAGAAGATGCAGTGCACTTGCGTTGAGCGTGCAGTGCGGAAGTGTTATCAGAATAGTTATTCTGCGAATATTATCCGAATAGACCATTTGTATATATATAGGGTGGGTCTATTATGATAACACCCCTTAAGACCTTATTCTGCACACCTAATCTTATTCTGCACACCCCCACCTAACCCACTGTACCGACCCGATGCGAACCGCACGCACCTCGGCTTATTCTCATAACAGCTCGAAAAATACCACCCCATCCCTGCAGCCCACCTACCCATCTTCCTCACTCCCACTTCCACTTCCTCCTCCCGCCGGCCACCCCACAAACCAACCCGCCTCACTCCCACTTCCTCCTCCCGCCGG